>NW_005054570.1:611234-646664 GCF_000277835.1 Geospiza fortis | reverse complement strand
CGCGTCGCTCCGGGGGGCGGTACGAGCCCCGCTACGAACCCCGGCCCGGCCTGGGACCGGCCGCTGGTAAATCGGTAAATCACTATTTACCAGTGCCCCACAGCCTGTGTGCCCACGGGCTCTGCCTCCGCAGGCACCCGCCGTGCCAGCGCTACGATGGGTTTCCATCACCGGGAAATGCATTCGCACCGAAAACTTTCCAGGCTTTGCCCTGCAGGGCCATCCCTGAACAAACTTTTTCCAATCTGCTAAGTACTTGGATATTAAGAAAAATTTTCTTCAGAAAAAACTTCTGCCGAGTTGTTGACATCTACTGCTGGTTTCTTCAGACTTCTGAAAGTACAAATGTTCCTCCATTAAAAGTACATTTAAGTCACCTTGTCGAGAGGAGCAGTGTGAAGTCAGAAGAACCGAAAGATGGCAAATTTCGCCCCAGGGTTCAAATGACATCTGATTAAAATTCAATCTATTTAAAAGAAACAAACTTGTGCAATACTGTTTATGTGTTGCACAGGATGGTAAAGACTTTTTTTTGTCCTGGACGCTGGACACAAAAGCCATTGTTGGTTTGCAGCTGTGCTGCTGTCATTCTGAAATGCAGAAGTACCTTGAGACCCGCCAGCTCCATTCATTAGACTTGTCTTCCTGTATGGGAGGAATAGTCTTTTGATTTTAGTTAAATCAGCACTATGTAGAAAACATACTAATTACTTAAAACTCAGGTTTTTATTATGCATATTTATTTCAACAAATAGATATGAATATATCATTTGGGTCTGAGCTTGCCACTAAAATGTTGATTGGTGTTCAATACAAGTCAGAAGACAAATAATTTCTGAACTGTGATGCAGGTAGTCTCTTATGAGCTATAATGACTTCCTCAATCTTTTTATTTTTTTTTAACAGAGTGACTTGTGGATAGGTCTGTCTGCCCTGGTGGTCCCTAAGTAGTATTTCACATTGCCTGCTGGAATGGGACTGGCCCTGGGTCTCCCACATTCCCTGTGATTTATTGGGGAAATGTTTATTGAGGCTGTAGTCATGGCTGTCTCTGAAGTGAAAGATAATGGGCAGTTTCTGGACCATCCTCCCAACATTGCTCTGAGCTCTCACATGCCAAGGTGATATAGGAGGGGCCTGTTACTTCTAGGGTCATACATAACATGTCTTACAGGACAGCTTTTAGGAAAACCTTTTTGTACTTCGGACAATCCTGATCCCAAAGCACACCTCATGGCTGCTGTTGTTCATATATTTTCTTATTTTCTTGATATCTAGAATACAAAATGAAAAATCTGTGGGATGACAATTATAAATCCTATTTCTAGACTGAACACAGTTCTTGTTATAGTTTCATTAAATGCTGTCCCTAATTTTTGGGTCTTAGTTATGTGTTGTACTCCAGTTTTTCATCTCTGGACCAAAGTGAGCCCCATGATAAGACTGCTTTGCCCACTGAAGATGCCATTTCCCATTTGGGGTGAATGGACATAAAAGCTCTGAATTTGTGTGTGGGGTGGGGGGGAGTCCTGCTCATCCCCCCTCATTTCCTCCTTTGCCTGACATGCTGGGTTGTACCAACAAGAGCATCACCAGCAAGCAAAGATGAAGAAGTAATTGGCCCTCTCTATTTATCACTTGTCAGGGCGTACCTGGAATACTCTGCTTAGGTTTTTCTTACTTGTCTCACTTGGTGCTTTCTGAAAGTTACGGTGCAACAGCTCCATAGGCTCATGGACCCTGGAGACACAATGCAGAGGAGGAGATTCAGTCTCCAGAGCTTGCTGAAAGTACATGAAGTATAGGCCCTGTACCATGATTTAATATGCTTTTTTCCTCTGAGGCTGTAGCTCTAATACTCAAAGGGATGGAAGGGTGGAATGGAAGAAGTCTACAAGGCTATGGTAGAGAACTGGATTTGCCCTTCCTTTCCACACTTTGAGTGTCCCTTCTCATGGAAAGGAAGGGGTTAAATTTTCAAATTAAGCCTTCAACTCTGAAAAGGTCTGCAAGTTCCCTGTGAAGAACCCAACACCAAGTATCGAATACATAATGCCTCCTATATGGGCCCTTTTCCCCCACCTGGCCTATCTTAATTGATACCTACACAATCCACGTGTGCATCAGGGATTGCCATTTCCAGCAGCTTTGTGAATGAATGTAATAGGAGACCACTGTGTGGTTTTCAGGGATGAATTTTATAGGTATAGCTTCCTGGCTTTTGATGTGATTTTCTTTAGTTTCAGGTCTCCTGCCAAAAAGATTTAGACATTTTTTCCCCCTCATATAATTTCTCTACATACTAACACACAAATCTTTCATTGCTTGACTACATTACCCTATAACAAAAATAATTCAGTCACTGGTGATCCTCTTATATATAATACTTTCCATATGGTAGCCCAATAACATGGTGCCTCTTAGTAGCTTTTGGGTTTTTTTTCTGACAGAAAAAACCACAGTGATTTTATAGTTTGTTCAGCTATACTATATTTTAAAAAATGTGAAGTTCATGTAAATTATACCTTTATTTTGTCATATTAATAAGTGTTAAATGTAATTGACTATCCTGTAATTCAGCACTTTGGAGCTTTAACTTTGATGGTTTGTCCTTTTTATTTGAATTATCAAAATGTAACAGTTGGCAGGTAGCAGAAGAATCAAAAAAATTAGAGATTAAACCAGGTAGGGTCTGGACCTATCATGCACTTATTATGGGTCCATAGCTGCTGCTTTCCAGCTTTTGTTAATTTGCTGCTGCCTTTAGAGATTACTGTATGGAAAATGGCAGTAGATTTCTGTTTTACTTGGATCCCAGGTTGTATCCTCATTTGTTCCCCCTGAGCAGCTCAGTGCTGGCATGCTCAGGAACAAAGCAGAAAGCTTAGCCCAGTGGGGAACGCACACTTGGTGAGACTTTATGGGATCAATAGGAGGATCTTTGTGGTTTCACATCACAAAGGTGTTTGGTCCTGAATTCTCAGATTACACTTCTGCTATCATGAGTTCAGGTTCTCTCTGTGTCTTGATGTTTGGAGTAGGTGTTGTTGTAAGACTCTAACTTTTACTATGCTGTAAATACGAATTATTCAATTTCTATTTAGGAATCACAAAGGACTGATGAAGTTGAAATAGAAATACTTCAGCTAAAACATTTATATTAAGCATAGATAGAGTAAAAAATAACTCAGAGCATTAAGGACTGCAATACTGCTATAATAGCAATCATAGCTATATCCCTTTTTTTTTAAGTGAAGTTCCATTTATACTGCTAAGTAGATTCAGATCAAGTTATTTTATAGGTTTTTCATGGAGTAGAATAAATAGAGAAATAACAGCAAACCATTCATTTTTTTCTCATGAATAATTTTATAACCTTTAACAGACTATTTTGAAACAGTAAGAAGTCATGAATGGGATTTCTGAATTGGAATTCCTGAATGGAATCCTGATTATGAAATCAATTGAGCTTATTTTTTGTTTTGGTTTGCTGAGTGTTACTTCAGGATATCTTGAGAAAAAAAATCATATTCAAAGTTTAAATTCTTGCAATTATTTAACTACAATCTGAGGGTTTAGGAAAACTATCAAATATCCAGAGATTTGTGAGACCTAGTAATATTGCTTCACTGAGATTATGCATGTGAGGAAAAGTTGGCAGACTAGATTGTTAAAGGCAGAGCACCAGGATTAACAAACCTTTGCTACCAGGAAAATTTAGCTGTAACCTCAACCTACTTTTTAGCTGACACTATAAAATACTCTCAGAAGTGGTGTGTTTACATTCCTTTGATATTTGATAACATTTTTCAGATTTCTACCGCGGTTAAACCCAGCGCTGTAGTTCCTGGGGCAAAGCTTGCTGTCCTTTGTGCAGCAGCGAGTAGGAATCCATCGACAGGATCAGCCTGGATCCCACATATCCCTAAGAAGGGCTCAGTAGATATCTAACCAAGTTATGGTTTCTGTGAGGGAATCCTTATTTCTGCTGAAAAGTAATTGCAAGCCTAAAAGCTCAGTGTTTAGAAAATGCTTTGTATTGTATTATGTTTAAATAATTAAAAATCACACACTCAAGATGGCGGGTGGCCTAACACAGCAAGAACAAGGGCCCATAAAAATTATACAATTGGGCTGGATATCACTTTTCTAAACATATAAGTAAGAGGTTTCACATGTTGGTTTTATACTCCACAGCCTGGAGTTCCAAGCAAGGTTATAAATTTATTTGGCAGAAGCAACTGAGCCAAAGGATATTTGTGCCTGTTTGAGGACTGGTTCAGGAGAATGTGAAGAACTCAGCAAAATCTGATGAAGTTTATTTTGGCAGCTAAGACAAAAGTCATTAAATGAAAGGAAGACAACATGGAACTAATGAAAAATCTGAGGGCATCATAGATGAATATATGCATGGAAATGTCTACTCAAGGTTTTCTTTGCTGTCATTTGGTTCTCTGGCATGGATATTCATTACTGGTTCTGTTGTGTCAGGTCTGCTTTTGAAGGACATCTTAAGGTTGCAGCTAAACTCCACAAAGTCCATTTCGTATGGTCCATGAACCCAAGCATGTTGGACATCCTGTCACAAGATTTATTTCCAAAGTGGCAATTCTGATTTGAACTAGACTGCAGATGCATAAACACCACCTGTGTCTGCATTATAGACAGTACCAGTATTATAACAAATAAATACTGGCCTTTTGGAGAAAATTCTTTTCAAAGGGACTCAAGGTTTTTATCTGACTGTCTGCACTTATTTTTATTTTTCATAAGCTCTTTTCCCCAGACTTTAATCTTCTGTGCTTAAAAATGTGGCTGTATAATTTTTCAGAAAATACTCCCCTTCTATCTCTGCTTCTAAAAGAACCACCTTGCCTCATACATGTATAGAAAGTGTTTTTCACATCTAGTTATCCTCTAGATGAACATTTTAGTCTGTTTTCACGTTTTGTCACAAAACAGTGCCTTTTACCAAATGAGAAATTATTTTGTTCTTTGGTTGCTCCTCTTGTTGGCCAAAATAATCTAGATATGGCTTTTATTGTAGTGATCATCTGCTCTTTTCACTACCTAGCAGCCATACAGGAATCATTGAGGAGTCTGGAGTTCAGTCAAATGTAATACTGAAATGCCAAATGAAAGTTTTGGAGGACATGTTCTTACTCTTCAGCTGAACTGTCTGAATTTCATCAACCTCCCTGAATTCATTTGGTCAGTGTCCTTTACCTCTTTGTCTCATAAAAGTTATGAATTCTCTTGCCCTCATACAAATCTTAAGAGAATGCAGAGAAGTTTTGACAAAAAAATAGAAGCAATGCAGAAATAAGTCAAACAAAAAAATTACAAGATATGCAATATTTTATAAAACTTAGTTTATTTTTCAGTATTGACTATTCACATAAACATTTGGTCGATACAGTTTCATATTTACAAGTGCACACATTTAATTTTATTTTGTGTTGGTGCCTTTAAAACTGTTAGCGTTGGTTTTGGTCCCAGTCTGAGATCCAGGTAGATTTTTGAGCTGGATTTTTTGCATAATCAGAACTGTCCTCTTGAAACTGATCTGCTATTTTGTTTCAAGAGCTATAAATCTTTGCAGGCTTTTGGAGTTGAGCACTGTTACTTTCCTTGGGTGATGCAGGTGTCTTTCACCACCAGCACTTTTGTTCCACATCCCTCTCTTTTCCAGGTGGCACTTAAATCTCATTTCTGCATTTGAGAGGAGGCTCCCAAGGAACCTCACTGGGGTTTTCCAATACTCAAAGGGGGATCCTGAAAAAAGAGGGAGAGTGATGCTCTACATGGACAGATAGTGAAAGGACAAGGGGGAACAGTTGGAAACTAGGAGAGGTGGGATTTTACTTGGATATTAGGAGCACCGCACCCTTTGCTGTGAGGGTGGTGAGGCACTGGTAAAGGCTGCCCAGAGAAGTTATGGGTACTCCATTCCTGGAACTGTTCAAGGCCAGGTTGGATGGAGCTCTGAGCATCCTGATCTAGTGGGAAGTGCCCCTGCCTAGGGCAGAGGGGTTTGAACTAGAGGATCTTTAAGGTCCTTTCCAACCCAAACCATTCTATGATTCAGTGATTAGACATCTGTCTTTTTGGTTTTAACCACTCTGTCTTGGAACCTTTTCCTTCAACGTGCATTCCTCTCCTTTAAATTTTGCACATGACCACATATTTTCTAAGCTTATATGGAGATGTATTATTACAGATATTATATGGAAAAGTATTATTGCAGATATTTTAAAAAATAAACATCTGTTTAACATCTATCTGCTGCTAATATGCAATGTAAAGTTAAGTGTATGCCTTAAGTCCCTCCTGGAAAATAATTTGGCTGCTTTTCTTCCCCCTTCCCAGCTGTGTACATATTGTAAATAAATTAGTACTCTGAAGCCATAGTGTTCATGTCCAACTGCTCTTTCCTTTCCTTTCCTTTCCTTTCCTTTCCTTTCCTTTCCTTTCCTTTCCTTTCCTTTCCTTTCCTTTCCTTTCCTTTCCTTTCCTTTCCTTTCCTTTCCCCCTTCCCCCTTTCCTTTCCTTTCCTTTCCTTTCCTTTCCTTTCCTTTCCTTTCCTTTCCTTTCCTTTCCTTTCCTTTCCTTTCCTTTCCTTTCCTTTCCTTTCCTTTCCTTTCCTTTCCTTTCCTTTCCTTTCCTTTCCTTTCCTTCCCCTTCCCCTTCCCCTTCCCCTTCCCCTTCCCCTTCCCCTCCAGAAACATCTGCTTTCTGTTATCTTCTGTGTCAAACAGAAAACAATAACAGTGCTCATTAGGAAGTTTCCCTGTTTAACTTTTGCATGGCAACATTCAGAGAAAGAAGACCTCCCAGTTTTTTTTCTTGAAGAGCTTTGTTATTTTCTCACCATAAACTCTCCAGAAGGCTTTTGGCAGCTCTGCCATGGTGCTCAGTTTCCTGCCTGGAAGCCTGACCTCCTGAAATATCCCATTCTTACACTCCAGTCTTCCATCACATGGGGTGGTGTGCTTACCACAGTAACTGCTGGAAAATGACTGCTCTTAAAATAATAGCTGTTGTTTCAAAACATATAAAATATTTCAGAACCTCCTTGTTGACACCCCTAACAAACAGTTTGTTCCCATGAATGCACCATATGTTTCTCAACTTGTCCAGACAGATAATGTAAGCTCAAAAGCAATCAGTGCTTCAGCCTGCTTGGTGTTCATTCATTTCATCTGCAGTTACCTGTGGGCTGAGTTCAGGAAGATGGAAAAGCTCTGCTTTTCCCTGTTACCCAAGAAATGTGGAATATGTGTTATATGAAAAAAATCCTGAATGGGAAAAGAAGTTAGTAACATTATATTGATGAATATTAATTTCTAGATCTTTTGTACTATCTGGTTAAAAGTCTTTTGAATTCTTTTAAGACCTCATAAGACAGGTCACCCTTATGGATGTGGCTGTAAGGTGTTAGTACAGCTGTTATACAGAGAAATTTGTTGCTAAGTGACATAGCAGAACAGATCAGATCTAAAAGGAAGGGAAAGGTGAAATTTGCTTGCAAAAGCTCTGAGTAAGTTGATTTTATTCACACTCATTCTTATTTCCACTTACCACAAGCACCAAGTGTGCCTGAGTGGTCTGACACCGTGTGGGACGCAAAGGACCAGAGAAACTACTGAGTCCTTGTCACAGCTCTGGGGTCCTTCACTGGGGCTGGCAGTGATTAATTACTTTTTAAAGAAATATTTCATGTCCGTTTAGGAGTAGTGTTTATTCTTCTGTTGTGATAAGAGGAGGGAATGGTGTGTATGATGTTGTGCAGCCTTGTTGCCATCCATTCCTATGTTCTCACAATGTCCTACATTAATGAGTAATTTCTGCTGAGTTCTTATCACAGTGTGTGTTGTCTGGGGTGACACATTCCTCGGTGTGATTCACTGGGAACTGCCTTGTTCATTACATTGATTTTTTAACCCTTGTTCTGCTTTCTTCTTGTGCTGTCTCTTTTTCTCACACGCATTTCCATTCATAATTAATTCTTAGCAACCTCAAAACCTTGGTTACAAGTCTTTCCATCCTGGTTACAGTTCTAGGAAAACCCTGGAATTACAGCTGTGCCAGACTTAGGCAGTGGGAATAACTGATGCTTTCCCCATATCTAGAAAAAACAAGAGTTGTGTGTGATTCATTATAAGAACATAATTGGGCAAACAACACAACTCTGGAAGATGCATAACTCTAAAGCTTATAGGAAAGCAGAATGTAACAAAAACCACACACCTTCTCCTATGTCTAGCTGCATAAAATTTATTAAGGAGAGGCCATGTCTGTGTCCCATTCAAATACTGGCTATGTGTCAAAATGTCAAGACTGAGAAATTTACATATTTATCACTGCTCCATGTCAGAATTCTTATTCTGGAAAAAGAAATTTATTTTTTCAACTGAGTAGGCGTTTCCTATGTATCTTCATTTATATCACTTGTCAATAAACTCTGGGAACTCGATGCCATTGTATTGGAGGAAGCAAGGACCCCATAACATAGATTTAAAGAAAATAGATATTGTAGGATAACAGTGCAAGACAGCACTGATTGATGGTAGGATTGAGTAGACAGCCGTATACCTGCTGGTTTTGTTTGGAAATGTTGTATCCTGCTGGTATCTGCTGTGCTTGAACATGTAAGAGTGTTCAGTTTTCCTTTTTCAACTGTGGACTGAATTCCCTGCTTCTCTGAATGGGAGCGTTTCCATTTTGAAATCTAAAGTACTTCTCCATGGCACAGCATTTCATATTAACTTTCTGTATTCAGTGCAGATGGATTTATATGCTGCCTGGCTTTTTTTTCCCCCGTTACTGGTTTGGCTAAGCAGACAGGTGGAGGTGGATAAGTATATGTGCAGGTTGAATGGATGCCAGGTGTAGAAACCATCTGCATGATGTAATCTGCAGAGCTCCACAGCGCTGGTAACAAAACCAGACCCACACCAGCAGTTGCAACCATTGTCTTGGGGTGATTTTACTGGGCACCACGTCTGTTGTGTATCATCATTCTGACCATGTCTAGTAACTTCAGATGTTTTATAAGAATGAGTGATGGCTAATCCTGCCTTGCTAAACAAAAGTCCAGTTTGGGCTGGGTGGAATTACAGACTCTTTGTCACTGCTCTGTACTTGTGTTTGTGCAGTGTAAATGACCACCATGAGAGACTGGACACTGGGATATTCCTTAGCAAACAGATGCCTACAAACATTTTAGGTCCACGTGGGCATGTGTAGCGTGGGGTCAGTCTCATTGTAACAAGTGTTTTCTATATGCCACCTCCTGCAGACAGATGGTGAGAAGTTGTTGCAAAAGCAGTGCATGGATTCCAGAAGCTTTCAAGATGAAACTGAGGACTGGAAAAGTTTATTTAGTCTTCAGCTTCCACTGTACTTCTTACAGCATCAATTCTGCATTCACACTAGGGTTCTGTGAGTATGTGAAGAGCAAATCTGAAGTATATTTATACATTTCCAAGTAATTCTGTTCTTTATGACTGTGGTTCTCAACATTTCTGCACCTTAACCACTACCTGAGTTAAATAATCACCATTTTCTGGGAAAAAATCCCAAAAGTAGGAGTTCTTTGTCCATTAATCATATCTTGACAGAAGTGTTCTGATATGAGATGAAACAGGTGAACTCCTCCTTTCCAGAAAGTTGAATCAATCATCTACCTTGCTCAATAATTTGTATTTGAATATCTTTATCATTAATTTCAATCATCACAATGAAAAAAATGGTGTCCTCTCACTAGAAATAGCAGAAATTGATATGCCATGGTTTGAAATTGCACTTGTAGCTAATGAATCCTTCTTTATGATTCTGAGTCTGTCAGAAAGCTGTCTTCCCTTTCCAATACCATCACAGTAAAATAGACATGTTTATTAAGCTTAGATATAAATAAGTTTTTTAACAAACATGCAGTTTGTTAAAAAGGAGAGCCTGGCCTATGGGAGGCATTCAGTGCATTGGTGGGCTAATGCTGAGCCCTGGTGACAGTGGAAGCTGTGTAGACACTGTGGGCTATGCAAGCTGCAGAATGCTGTGAAAAGGAGGATTAAAAGTAAAAAGATGAGTTGTGACCCAGAAATTCTGACTGCTCAGTGCATCTTACTGAGAAAAAGGAAGGACCAAGTAAGAGCTTTAGAGTGTTAAAAACATTTTGTTTCAGTGTTTAAAGAGGGCTGTCTTTCTCATTGACCTTTATGTAGGACATGTACCTTCCTGTTCTTGAAAATAATGTTGTTCATGGTATAAGTCTGAGCAGTTAACAATGAACAGAGAGGCAACTTTTGTTTGCATCTCTTGGAAGTGGAAACCAATGGGCAGTGCCCTGTCTCTCCACAGCAATCTCTTAAAGAGAGCAAAGTTACATCTCCTGCCTTGAACAATAGTGGCCTCTGGAGAAAATCTCTTCTTTAGAAACAATTGCATGGCTTTGTGTCACAGAGTGTTCATTGCTTTCTGGAGGCAGATTATAATACTGAATAAATGCCAGTATCTTTCTGTGTTTTAATGAGCATAATTGTGCTGGTTCTCTCCATTTGATTGAACCTTCATTACACACATGTGCTGCTAATTGATAAAACAGCCCCATGTGAAGAAAAATGGCAGGAAATACAAAGTAGAGAAATCCCAGACATCTCTCAGCAAAATCCGTGCTCTTTTGTCGTGCACACAATGCATTCTTTTTTCTCTTTCATAACTCCATGTGTTTTATTTGCCTAGAATGGAGCTCTTGATTTAGAAGTGAGTAGATCAGTTCTGTGTGTTGGGGCATTCCTCAGAAACTTCAGCCTTTAAGCCCTGGTCTGTGACCGGAACCAAGTGGCTGAGCATGGATTTCATGACTCAGGTCCATACAGGAATGTTATGATGGATTTCTTGAACAACTAATTTACTGAAGAAGTGTCTCATCAGAAGAAATAATTTTTCATCTTTTCTCACTTATTTTTATTTTTGTTATTTTCCCTTTGAGGATTAAATTGACCTGCACTTCTGGCCGAGAAGGATTTCTGCAGGGACTGAGAATATGAAATTCTCCTTGTCTCTTCTAACAAGCCTCATGTTCAACAAAACACAAAATTAAATCTCTGATGACCTGTAGAACATGCTCAGTTTGGAAGTTTGATATTTAGGGAGTGTGCCTCAACTGTCAGCAGTCATCAACTGCTCTGGGTATGCACATGGTGTGGGCAACCAAGATGGGAACAGGTTGTTAGAGGTATGAAGACACCCTGAAGTTTTCATTTACTGCAGCAATTACTGCACCTGAAGGTTTTTTCAGACAGGCCAGCAGCACAAATCTCACCATGACCATTCCTCAAGTTTGCTGCTTGTGCTAGTCTGGAATTTGACATGTGAAAAGGTGGCAGCACCACAGTGCCAAGATAAAGTAATTGATGACAAAAACATCCACAAGCTGGGAATGATGATACACAGTTTATGCAGAGGCTGGATTCCCCTCTTGGGTTGGTACTGCCTGATCATGGTGTTTAGACACTCAGGGTTGGGATGGCAGCACAAACCAGCAGATACAGTCTGTACTGTCTTCTAATTTGTTTCTGGAAATGGTATTGATTTTGACTTACAGGTTGTGGTCACAGACATATCAAAGATAAACAAGAAGTGATCCATTGCCTTCAGTAGGCAACTTAACCCAGCATTTACAGTCATGATGACACCAGTCTCTCTGCATCACACTATTAAATGACATTCCTTGCTGAAAGATGAAGGAATTGCCTTGCATTGCATGTCTTAATGTTAATGGGTTTTTTTTCTATCTTCTCTGATTTAACATAACCTAACTTGGTGATTTTTTGGTATAATTCTGAAAAACTTGCATTCTTTTCCTGCTGGGACAGTGGCTTTGTTAGTAGTGACTTAAGAAGAAGTGGAAATAAGTTTTGGTAACTTGGGAAAATTCTCCTCTGAAAAATAAAACATTTGTTTATATTTTTGAATTTATTTCCCTCAAAAGAAAACAGCACATAGAACAGTGAGGAGTAAATGCCTTAAATAAAACTGGCATAAATCCCAATGCATGTAAATAACTTTAATAAAGAAATTGCATTATGTCTGGCACTCCACAGCTCAGAAGGGTGCTCTCCTCTACTACGTGTTTCAGAATCCCCAGATAGGTCATCCTGAAGATTATCTCCTTCTCCATTGCTGAGAAAGCTCTGGGTTATTATTTCTCTTGTCTCATTCTTTCATAAGAAACACAGCAATAAAACTCACTAATCTGCCCTCCCACAACACCCTGCTGATAAGATGTGTAAATCATAAATGATTCCCTTCAATTACAGTAGATTTGTTTCAGAGAAAGAAGGAAAAATTAAAATAGGAACCTAGGGAACAACTGAATATCGCTTTTGCATATCTTCAGAGAAAAAAATTTATTACTAGTACTAATAATAATCCCCAAATTTTATTCTGGAAGGAACCTACCTCTTCTCATGCCATCCTTTCTCAGACCTTGGATATAAGTCGTGTGTTTCTATTAATGGGATAGATAGATAGATAGATAGATAGATAGATAGATAGATAGATAGATAGATAGATAGATAGATGGATGGATGGATGGGAGGGATGACACTGGTTACTGCTTGCCGGTGGGACTGTGCACTACCCATCACAATTCCTTGAGACACCTCTCTGTCCAACCTCCTACCTGCCTTGCTGGCCACTGGTTTGTTGATCGGGGGTTGTGGCACAGGCTGTGCTTTCACCAGTCACCAGGGTTACTTGCCTTTTCACAGGAGACAATCAGCTTGCTTCAGTGGGGTATGTCCCTACTGTGCTGTCACCTGTTCCAAGACAAGCCTCCATGCACTCCAGCCACTCCTTTACACATATTTACATATACCTATGGATGTAAAGAGATAACTCAACGCACATAAACACAGATGAGCTTGCATTTGAGATGTCATGCCGTGCCATGTTTCATTCTAGACCGCAAGAAATCCAAGGTGTTCAAACCTAGCAAAAATTTTTCTGTCCGTCCGAATTTTGTCAGTCAAATGCTCTTCTCAAAGGATACAGAAATCCAAAAGGTGGCAGGATTTTGGAGTTGGGCTTTAGTTCACTAAATGAGGTAAGCACTGGAGGTAGGTCATATTCTCTTTTCAACCTGCTTGCATACATGTAGGAATTAAGAATGCCCCAAATCCTGATTTGAACCCCTTCAGGCTTATAGGAGGTTTCCAACATTTGGAGAAGTTTTGGACTGTAATTTGATGTGCATTTTTCTGTTTGCAGCTTTGGATTGAGCACTTTCCATCTCCAGCTGCTCATTTTTCACCTCAGAGCTGCTCTATTGTGCTGTTGTTTTACAAGAATCTGAATGCTTTTTTTCCTGTGAGGTATTGATACAGAGAGTCAGGTCTGAGGGGGAGATTAATGAGTTTTCTACTCCAATATATCTATATGCAAAGTTCTGTTTTCATTATTTTGAAATGGGACTCCCTCTGCTCCATTAGTAAATTATGCAAAGAAGACTGCCAGAAGCATAATGAAAACTGTGTACTTTTACACTTTATTTGCTTCCACAGTACCAAAATCAGACAAAAAAATCTCATGGTATAGAAAAATAGAAAGCCTTAATTAACCACGACTACAGTTTTAAATGTATTTATTTATTTATCTGTTTTTTTTTTTCCTGTGGCCCCCTTAGTGAGCAAAAAGGCAGATGTCAATATAGCTTCATTTTGTCAATATAGCTTCATTTTGTGGGTTTACAGACTTTAAATTGATATAACTTTGTTACTAATTTCATTTTGGAGAGGCACTAGGGGGTAGCTTAGATGTAACAGAGGCTGAGAAAAAGGGGAAAAATATTTTTCCTTTATTGCTAAAGGGGGAATTATTATTATTATCTGATTTCTTCTACATCACTCTCAAAAATGTATATTTAGGGTTTTCCTAAAGGTGCCAGCTGTAACGAAATACGCTTGAAATTGAGAGATACTGATTTAAATACTTTTTTTTCCTTTTTAAAATCTTTTGATCAAATTAACAGTAAAAGGAATAAACCATGCTGTTTCTTCAGCTTTGAAAATTACTATTAAATCTGTCAAGAGGATTATTACAGCTGCAAAGCTATTCCTTGCAAAATGAGTTTGTATAGTAAATGTTGCCATTGTAAACTTGGAAGCCTTTTTATAACATCAAAGTGATAAAATTACAATTGTCAAATCGAGATAATCTTTCTGTTAAATTTGGATTATGTATGTTGAATATATTCTCCACATTTTGAAAGTGTGTTTGTAAATGTGCTCTTACATTATTGCTTATCTTTGAGTGGATTATTTCTTGAAAGACCTGAAGGGCTGGAAAAAGGAAACAAAGAGTGGAAAAAGATTTTACAGCTCAACAGGCTAGCTTCCAGATTTGTAGACGGATCTTAAAAATAACTTTTTCTTCATATTGGAATTGTTTTCCGCAGCAGAACTGAGCCTATGCTATCATATTATAAACAGAAATCAAAATTTGGAATTGTGACCAGGCAGCTTATGGAAATGGACATTGAATCTGGTCTGAATTCAGAGCAAAGGGATATTCAGGCCCATATCTACTCTAGTAAAAGGAGGTACACCATTTTTCTCAAGCTCTTGGACTGAAACATTGAAATTTTGGGCATTTAGAACCTGGTTGTAGCATTTGTTTCTTATATGGTGGCAGATACACTACATGAGAAAATTACCCGTGTTATGTGGTAACAAAAGTCCATACTTTGGTCTAAGAGTAGATAATGGTGTGGTTGCCTAAATGCTGTTCCATTATGTCTAAATTCTGTACACACTGATATTTACATGATTTTATCCCTTTCATGGTGCTATAAAAATGTTATGTCTGCTTTTTTAAAATGAAAATCAACTTGTCTTTTTTAGATTACAATTCTTAGCATATAAATTATTTTTATAGTAAGAAAATACTATAGCTAGCAAATGGTGAATCATGCCAAAAGTGTCAAAAACTGAGATTATAACCGAGTTTTAGATTAATTTTCCTTTCTGAACAATGACAGCAGAGTAGATCTATTTTGCTTTTAAAGATGTGCCAATAAAATGATGTGTTTGAGTATGATTGTTCTAAAGCCCACAGGGCTGTCAGTCTTCTTGTTCCCCAATAAAAGCAAACACATACACTACCTTTCCTTCAGGATACATGGGGACAGTGTGTCCAGAGCACAGGGGGAATGTTCTGCAGGTGATGAACTGAACCAGGACCCAGTGTCCTGCTAGGCTGGATGGTGGATGTTTGGCCACAGTGCCTGTGTGTTATCAGCTCAGTGACACATTCAGGCTGAACCTGACCCAAGCCCCATTAGCTGTAGACAGAATTGCTTTGCACACACTGAGCTTTCTGAGGAGGATGCTGCATCAGATGTGAAACTGTGTGCAGTGATATACATAAAACTGGATATATATGGCCGTGTTAATCCTGGCTCCTCCCTGCTCTGTTGGGCCACGCTCAGCCTGTCACAGTCAGAGCTCTGAATGGGCTTTGTGATTGCAGCAGAGGGCACGCTGCTCCCCTCAGCCATGAATAACCGTGTTCCACGCTAATTCTGAGCACTTGAGCACATGTTTCATATCACAAATATCTTTTTTTCTGCAGTAAAATACAGGTCTCAAGGTAGCATTTACTCTCTCTCAAGCACCAGAACAGGAAGGAGTGTGTTCATAGCATTACTGAGCTGAGGATATAAAAATTAATGGAAACCAGTTGAAATACATTAAAGCTTTTGTGCAATGCTCATTTCTTGAGATATTGTGTTATGATGTTTGTTAAGGATGCCTGTGTATTTGTATCTTTTGTGCACTTGTTTCGCCAAATTAGGAGTTAATGTGTAGCAAACTTTTAAAGAGAAATGAAGTTTTATCATTGAAATGTATTAACGTTTGGCATGTAATGTAGGGAACTTTGACAAGTAGGAAATGGTGTTCTGGTTGTAGTCCACCCATTAATAGCAACCAGGAACCAGAGAACAGAAAAGGATCAGATTCTACTCTGGATGTATTATGGCTTGTCTTCTCAATAGGAATTAAGTATGTGCATCTCAGGGAGAAACTTGGCTGTACTGCATGGTTTTTCAGACCTGGCTGTATGGCCAACCTCCTGAGGCAAAAACATAAACTATACTGTGTCTGCTGTGAGACTACACTTGGAAAAAAACAAACCAAAAAATGCTTCTCGCTCTTTTTCTCATCTGTGAAGTCATCTGTTCTCCAGCTTAGTAAAAAGAGATTTGAGACACTTCTTTGTCTTTTCTGTTTCTATTGCTTTCTCATCTCCATAGTGGTTAGATTCTGCTGTATTATTCTGAAACATAAAACTGTATTTCTTTTAGCTCTTGCAGGTTCCTGAATATGTTCCTGAATATTTGTCTTCTATATATTTCCAGGTCTTGTTTTGGTATTCCAGAAATGTTAGTGGGACTTGCATACTCTTAGGCTGTTAAAAGGAGCCTAACAGACCATTCTTCCTTCCTTAAAAATACTGGGTTTAGATATATCATGCACATCAGTTACCCTAATTGAAAGAACTTGTAGGCAGTGAGCTCATTACCATTGCAAAGCCATTGTATGAGGAAACCATTCTTTAATATGTAGAAGTTTTTCTGAAAAGAGGTGAATGAAAGTTGCTACCTGATACTTGGTTTTATCTGGTGATAGCTCCACATGCTTTGGGTTTGACTCTGTCAGATTTGTCTTGACAAACAACATTTAGCTGTGGCTAGAAAAGAAGCTGGAGTGAATCACAGTCAAGGTGATTGCTACAGGGTGCTCTCTGCTACAATCATAGCTCTAAATTCATCAAGCCTTTTCTTGACAATAAGTAGAAGTGACTATTTGCAGCACTGAAGCACTTCCTTGATCTCAAATCCTGCAATACTTTGTCAGAATATGTCTTGAACCCCAGTACTGTGAGTAAAGAGAAAAGGTAATTGGTTGTAAGTGTAATAAGTCTGTGAGGTATTATAAAAAAATATACTGCCAAGGAAAGAGAGCTGAAGCCTGTTAGTCACCATGGGCAATGTAGGTCCTGCCCTTGGTTTTGGTGATAAAAACCTGTAGAAATTCTGTTGTTGAAAAGTTCCACTTATGTAAAACCCTGGAGCAGTATAGGAATTACTTTCTCCTGTTGAAATGCAAATTAAGAACACATATTGAGCTTTTCAGTCACATCATTTTGGCTTTGAGGTTAAATTAAGCAAATTAGTTATGCAGAGTCAAGCGCTTAAGTAATGCACTTAAAGACAAGGTTATTCAGTCAGCAATGGCACAGCTGAAGGAAATCCCTGCATAAATCCATTGTACAATAAAGGCTGAAAGCAGAGAGGTACAGTCTGAAGAACTTTGAATTTGCTTGTACTGCAGCAAGAAGGAGCCTTCAGAAAGGGGCCTCCTGAGGACTTATTTCCCAAGTATTTGGAAGTTGCTGACTGAGGTAACAGCTGAATGATCAGATAATCACTCAGATAATCACCTGGCATTAGTTATTGAGCTCCCACACATGTTCTGTTAAATAAGCCCCTACTTCTGCATGATGGGGGTGGTTTGGTTGTTATGAAGTTATATGGAAACATATAATTGCTGGAAAAAGTGACATTTACCTTATCTAACTCTATCTGACCAGTCTCAGGCTGGGACGTGGTTCTCTGAAGGTGACTAGGTCCTTGCTGGAAAGTGAAGGAAGGATGAGTTCCTTGTGCACAGGCTTTCAGACACCCCAGCTTGGGCAGATGATTCTCAGCTGCCACTTTCCTTCACTGTTCTACAAAAAATGTTCAAAGAGCCTCCTTACACACACCAGTAACCTCTAACTTTCTGGTAGAATCAAATCATCACAAACCAGATCATTAGTAAATGAAGTAGTCTCATCGGGCCCTTTGGACAATTTCTGTCCAAAATCCACAGAAGAAAGCAGGCTTCTAACATATTTCCAAATATACCTTAACTGGTAAAATACAACAAACTTGTACTCATGAAGAACCTCTGTCTGCCCAAAGAACAGCAGTTTTCCAGGCACCAGCCACTTTCCACTAATTTGTGATAGAGTTATTTAGGATTTAGGATTTTCAGTAGCTCAAAATACAGCTTTTAACTTACGTAATCTTAAAACAAGTGACAAATGAAGTGACTATACTCAAAATAGTCCTTGGTGACCATGTCAGAAGTGGAATATTCTTATTTCGCTGAAAGAAATGTCTTTACTAGTGTCACTATTTTCATTCATATGTAAAGTGTCAGTGTGTTTTGATTTGATTATAGTAAAATATGCAAAAAATCTATATTTTTCATGTACCTGATATTTAATTTAGTTTTCATGTCACACACATGAACTGAAAAAAATGGAGGCCATTTTTTTCACACTGTTGTGGACCTAAAGGAGATACCTTAGGATAGGGTACATGAGATAAATTTGCTTGAACATTGATCGGGGAACCAGCAAATAGGTGCAGCAGCCTTTGCAGTGAAAGGAGATGGTGAAGGAAAACTCAGAGGGAGCTGCTGGATCTGAGCTGGGCTGTGGAAGTGTAAACCCAGTTATTTGAACTGTAGTGTTATGTGGTAACTTAACTAGAGAAATTATTGTCTTGTCAGTGCAATGCTCTTTGGTGGCTGCAAGAACAAGTCTTGGTTTTAGCACTTCCTCACTTCCCACTGATTAGCTAAGGAATGTTAATATATCTACCAAAGCTTTCAAATGTAATTTATATGCTGCTGAAAAGTACTTTGACACTGTAACTTTATGAGCAAGAATGTATGATCATGCAACATAATATCTGAGGATATTTGTGAGGTGTTTTCCAGATGAGAAGCCCTCCTGTCTGTACAGAGCCAATTATTCTTTACTGCTGGCTGTTCAACCGGCAAAGTATCATGAAATTTTAACAACAAATAGACTTTTTAGGAACAAAGAAGAACACAGAACCTCAGGATGACCTGCAATTGTATGCCTTCAGCTCATTATTTCAGCAGTAATATTTTGTTAAAGATTGAATGTGAACATATCCCATCTCTTAATGTAAATGCAGGAAAATTTATAAAATATCTGAAAAAATATGATTCTTAAGAGCAAACACAGACATGAGTATATATAACACACCAATGGACAGTGAGTGAATCCAGGTTAGCTTGCAAGTAAAAGCTTGCGAAAGGGGAGCAGGAAAAACAAAAAAGTAAAAGAAGGAGCACAAAAAGCCCAAAAGACTGTGCAAAAAGCATTTTGTCTAGGAGCAGGATAAAGAAGAGAAAGGACATTTGAACTGAGTACTGTCAGGAAAAGGTGCTTGAAACAATCGACAAACCTTGAGTTTTCCTGAGCTTGGGAAACCAAAACTTTTGAAATTATTTGAAAATACTTTTACACATCTGCATGGCAGCAACATCTGTACTTGAATATTCTATCTACCTGACATTGAATACTCTTTTTTGGCTAGTTGTCCTTGCCTGAAAACAGCTTGGGCAGTGGGAAATTGTCAGCTGAATTTACCAGAGAAAAATAGTTCAAACTACAACATTTAAAAACCAGACTTTTACTGAGTGTGCAGAATTACATCTAACGAAACATGTTATTACAGTTCATATCAAATGCTTTGAGAAGATGTCAGTAGTGCTGAGCATTTTTAACAAAGAAAATATGATGATCTGCATTTTAGAAAAAATAGTCTGTAAGCTGAAAATAGGCTATAAGCATAAAAAGTGACAGTACAGCATGGAGAATATATTTCCCTTACTGAATTTGGGAGTGTGCTTCATTTGTGAACCATATCAATCTCTGAAATGTGTCTTTGATCCAGCTTAGCACTTTTAACAAACAAAATGTTGATAAAATATTTTGTCCAGCTTATAAAACAACTTGTAGTATTTTAGAATTAGTGGCCTGAAAAATAAGTCTTAGCTTTGAGGCTTTCTCACTGGTGTGAAATATGTGTAAACATCTGCACATCTCTTCTCAAGTTAACTACTTTCACCCTTCCCCTCCCCATTTGCCTTTCCCACTAGCTTGCTGAGCTAGTGTGTGTATGGGTCTTATCAAAAATTATGCATTTTGGTGCCTGTTTCCAGTCTGAGTGCAGCAGTCTGATTTCAGAGAGGTTGCTCAAATGACCTGATAAGACCAAACAGCTTTTCTGTTTTACAGCTGTAGGCACCTGACAAACTATTGGAGATAACTGCACTTTACAACATGTATCCTCTTACTGTGTAAATGTAAGAAAGCAGACATATTGTGAAATAACTGGGCTGAGGGACACTTTATTAGAATCTTTCTTATTATGGTGGTGCCCATCAAGATGGGGACTATGTAAACACATAAAACTGAATACTTTGAGTTTCTTGTTTATTGGACCAGCTGACTGTCATCAGATCTGGAAAGATGAATTTTATACTTTTTTAAGGATTGTTCCTAACACAAAGATCCTTAAAGCCAGAGGAATGACTCCATTGTAAATTTTGTTGATTTTGATTCAAGTTCATAATGAAACTATAGCTTTGCTGTGCATGCTCTGAGTATAGAACTGTACACATGAAGAATGTGAATGTCTTCTCCAGTGAATGTCTTCTCCCGTGAATGTCTTCTCCTAGCCACCTCCACCCTGCTCCTCTTTGGCTTTCAGCACTGCAGAAAGCAGCTCGCAGGTCATGGGACTGGAAGACACAGGTGTGGCAATTTAGGAACTTCCAAACAGTGATCTCTGTGACACTCAAACCATCAGTTATTCTTAGTTAACACTTAGTTATTCTTGTCAGATCCCTTGGCAGTCTGCTCATTCAGAGCCGTGCTCAGAGGCAGGGATACCAATAACCCCATGAGATGCTATGTCATTATCAGTGGAATCCAGAGAAGAATTCCTGGCATAAAGTGGACAAGCTAAATCTAAAAATGGTCCTGGAATTGTGCATGTAACTAGAAAGATCATTGATAGTTTAGCTAGAAAAATGTAATGTAATTTAATTTCCCCACAGCAATCTGTGAATGTCTCATCTTTCCTTTATACTGTTGCCTAGCCATGTCTGGATCCTGGAGAGGGGTGAGAATGGACTGGGAAATATTTCACATGTGGGAATATATGGCATATATTTTTCAACTCTGTGCTCATGTATGTATGTTCATGTATCTCTTGCAGGTGTAAGGTTAGTAGTTGTCACTTACTCACAGATGCATTCTTATCTTTTATCACTGCTCACATCATCTTGAAATTGAAAGCCTGGAAAGAATGCATTTTGGAACTGCAAATACCTTCCAGCTCCAGGTGCAGAGCAGAATGTCCAGGGATGCTCAAGGCTAAGGGCGTTTGAAACTGCAGTTTTGTTGCCTTCTAAAAAAAGAACTGGCCATTGTTTAAGGAAGTTGAGAAGAAGTTGCCTTTGGTTCTTACTCTGCTGAAAGATGTGCTGTGACTCTGAATTTGTCACTGGAAACCTGTGTCCTGTGTACAGGATGAGAAAGAGAAGGAAAGTCATACAGTGGATTTGTATGGCTTTGCTCAGTACTAGACCTGGACAATATTTAAAATTTTTTCACAATTTAAAAAAATGTTAGAATTGGCACTGCTCAAGGCTGTTTCCTCAGCTGGTCTGTACTTCCAGAGTCTGCAAAAATGCTGTAGGTGTGCTGAATAATCAGACTGAGAGGAATTATACATTCATAACACTCAGATGATGTTAGAAGATTTATTTTTTCTGAGTCGTCAGCCAGTTTCCTTGCAATTATCTTGCATACCATCTTAGCCTTGAAGAAACACTGTGGAATAAATGAAGTAAGAGTCATTGGGTATTTATCCCGTTTTCTTCATCCTTTAAAGAAGACAGTAGTGATACTTATTTGTATTTTTATCTCACTTTTCTGAAACAGAAACTACATTCACAGTGATTTTATCTGAGGGTGTTCTTTACTATTCTTCTCTTAGAGTCATTACACCAATATGTAGAGACAACAACTACTGAAATGTTCTGACACTTACAATGGTCATTTTTATTAAGTTTTCTCTTTGATTATCATTCTGAATTTTGCATTGCAGTCATGGTGACTTTGTAGGTATCAAGGGATCCTCTTTTACATAATTTCTGTATTTCATTGCTCTAAAAATTTTGAACAGAGAGAGCTGGAATCGTGGCAGCTATCTATAGTTGAAACAACAGGACTATTTAGAAATTATATATGTTAAAACTAGAGTTATATCTGTTGAAACCTGAAATATTCAATGGTCCTTGTTCCATGCTTCTTTGTAGAGTATTGTTGAAACCCACAGTATCTCCATCAGAGATCTGAAATATCTTGGATTTGGAATTTCTACCCCCAAACCTACTCTCCTTAGAGAATTTATATATATGTTTGTAAAGGGTTTGTACTTTACCAGATCTAATTAGCATAGTACAGTAGATTTTATTTATAAATATCATTCCTTTAGAAACCTTTTTGTCTCAGGAGAACTGCATATTGTTCCATTAACAACCTTCTCCCCTTCTGATATATTTTTGTGGGAAAAAGAAAGAACATGGTTTAAGTTTTCTGGCTTACCTATGGTAAATTCCTGAAGATGATGGACCATTTGCTGCTGTAGAAGACAGCGTTGGCAACACTGCTAATCAAAAGTAGAATAGCATAGAAATTAACACCAACCCAAACTGAAAAGAGCACCAGTCTGTTAGCAATAATAACTGAAAGCTTGCATGTGGCCTGCCCTGTCAGTTGTCCATCATCTGGAATATTGCACATTCATCAGGTACTTTTTCATGACTTTGGCAGAAGAAGTAATAAATGGAAATGAGGAGTCTGTGTGCCTCTATCCAGTAATGATTTCATGTGCCTACATGCAATGCTGACATGCTGATGGCTTGGATCCTACAGCAGACACAGCAGGTCAGAGCAAACCCTGCAACCTATTTTCTGAGCCTTATTGCTCATTTTTCAGACTGCTGGTAGCTCTTACTACATGGAAAGGAAATTGCTGATAATCTATTTTTGGTGTGATTAATCTTTGGGACTTATTTCAGATTCCTTTTTGCAGGTCATAATTTGTCTGCTCTCAGTATGTCCTCAGGAATTCTTAAATTAAGGAGCCCAAAGTTTATATGAGCCTGTCTGCAATATTGTCAGATGTTACCTTTTGGCCCATTAATGTCTTTTGTAGCTCTTGATTTCTAGCCAAATATCTGACAGTAAAATCAGTATGATGCTTCTATCCCATTTCTGGAAATAAATTAATTAGACTCCCTTAGGGTCCTGAAAAAAAGCCTCTTATGTCAGTTTAATTTCTGCTGTATCCATTTGTGTTAGTGCTATGTGAAAGAATACTCTTATTCTATTGCTTGTTTAGTTTACCTTTTTCTTAATTTTTGCTTGCTCTTCACAGACTTCAGAATTTATCTTAAAACCTTAATCTGGAAATTAGAAAACAAGATTTAAAATCTTATTTATCTTAATCTTGCATCTTGTCAAAGCATAAACCACAACTATTACAGTGAGTTAAGCTTATGTCAGAGGCAATTTTAAGAGGAAAATTGTGCAAGAATCAAAAAGAATGTGGGAAGGAGAGAGGAAGTTCCTCAGTGTTAGCACTTGTTGTCATCTGCAAGGATGTGCAATTCAACTTTCAGAAAAGTAATTTTTCTTTCTTTTACTTGTACTGCTCCTTTCAGTTTAAATAAAATGGTGATTTGCTGAAAATTGATACCGATAAAAGCATAATAATAATTTAAAAGGTCTGTGAAAGGCAAGGTAATGAAGCTGGGCTGTTTAGTCTCTTAATTCTGGTCACTCTGTACTCAAAAGTAAAATGCTTATCTCTAGCTCTGCCTTATCTGGGAAATGTGTGCATTATTGCATTCAAAGATGGCTATTTGTCAATCAGATACACTCCTCATGATAGCTGCAGTTATTTATTTAACATGCATATTACAATGATGAATAAAGGAACATACAGTTAACTCCACTATAACCAGTAACTCCAGTAACTTCCTTTTTTATATAAGAAAAGAAAGTAATAATCTACAGATATGCATATTTTACCCTTTTGGGGTGGTAGTGGATGCATTTCCCTTGTCAGGAGCAGTAATGGGCCATAGATATGTATGAAAGTGAAAGAAATAGCACAAGTGGAAATGTGTTTAGAGGATTCACCTAGTGGTAGGGGTTTGTTTGTCCATCTTGAAACGGGTTTATCCACAGCAATGCAAAGATTAGGAGTCCCCAAAAGTGATGTTTAAAAATAAGCAAGACATAGAGCTGAAACAAATTAATCTGAGAAGAAAATAAACTAATGGACCTTGAAGTAACTGAAAATACAGTGACTAAAGAAAACATAGTAAGGAATAGAAGCATAGAACTTGCTATGTTTGATAGCAGTGTAAAAAAAATTGCAGTCCTCGCACTAGTGGGTTGAAGCAATTCCCAGCTTTCATTTCGCTTTGCTATTAAAAGACTTCCTTTATATCTTCAGGCCTCTGGCCCCATTTTCTGTGATGAAACAAAGCCACTAACCAATTGATAACTCTGCCAAAATGTGACTTTCTTCCCGTGAGGAGTTCTGTATATGGCTTTTCAAAAGTGAAAACTCTCAAGAGTTCTCAAAGTGCATTCAATTGCCACAATTGCTTTAAATAGGCACAGTAAGTTAATAAATTAATTTCCAGATGTTAATTAAATAATAAGATCCAAACCCACAACATCTCCCACACTTATGAGTAGTGTAAACTGGACTGAGAAGGACCCAGGAGGTCCTTATGGAGTTCTGAGCATTCCTGAAATGCAGCGCTAGCAGCTGCACTGCTGTGTGAGTGCAACAGAGCAGAGTCTGCTGGCCAGCACCTCCAATAACGAACAGCCAATCTCACAGGAGAGCTGCTTTGCTCTGGTTTTTTCTGTGCTTCCATGGCAACACAACCTCAGCTATGGCCCTCCCTTCATGCTGACATAAAGCAAAATGCATTCACACTTCTGGGCTTGCTAAGAGCCTGCTCTGTGCAAATCTTCTCTCTGTGCATACCCTCACTCTGTGCACATCCCCCTGCTCGAGCTCCCTGGCAGCACCCCACTGTCTCTGTGTAAAGGATGATGCTCTGAGTGTCAGACACTGGGTCTGGCCCCTCCCTCTGATCTTCCTCCTTGCCTGCTCTTCCCTGTTCTCCTTTTGCTAAGAGCAGACAGTTTTGTGAGAAGCTCAGTTTTCTTCCCCCACCACATTCCCCCTGCCAGGGGTCCTGTGCTCAGTCTGTGCCCCCCAGGATTCCTGCTCAGGGGCAGGAAGGAGCAGCACACACGATTTGCCCTTTGCCTCTTCCCTGTGTAAGTTTCAATCCCCCAATGGAGGGGCTGAGCAGGGCTCTTGTGTTACTACAAGATTTTAGGGGAAGCAGTCATTTGCTTGGAAGGTAACTGTAGGAAGTGACAAACACCTTTGATATTTCTCCCAGATAATTATAGTCCTGGCTAGAAGGTTACTATTGCCTGAGATTCTAGAATTCATGAATGCCTCAAGAAAACCTACCAAGAATCACAGGTGGTAAATCCTAAATCCTCTTGAGGTCGGCCTCAATTCTTACAAGGCAAGCCTAGTGCTGCACTCCTTCCAGAATTGTGGGAAGAGAAGAATTCAGCTTTAGAGAAGATTTTGGGGATATCATGTGAGCATGATGACCTCTCATGTGAGGCTGATGCCCTAAACCCCCATCTTTGAGGTGGCCACAAGACAGAGTCCCCGATTAGTGTGAATCATCAGGATACTTGACGCTTTCATGTTCTTTCCATGACCTCTCCTAAAGATGTGAATTTCACTCATATTAAAAAAGAAAAATAAAAAGACCAAAAATCAAGAAAATTAGGAAGTTTCCAGGAGTGGTTGGGTGGTCTCTGTTTCCTTTCTGCTCCTGATTTCACCAAAAGTTGCATGAGTCTGTTCAAGTACCCATGAGACATGTTTAAATCATTACTAGGGTAGCAAAATACATTCCTCCCACTTTATGCACTTTCACCCTACAGACTACCTGAATACCTTTTGGAATATGATATTGTGGCCATATTCTTAAGGAAAATATCCTTAAATATTTTCCCATGATGTAACATTCTATGATTCATTTTCTGATGCATTGCATAACAGATTTATACAATTAATTTCCTATTAAACATGAAAAGCCAAAAAGCATTCCTTCCTCCTGATACACTACTATCCTATTTCATGTCTGTCTTTTCCTTGTTTGTGTAAGAAGCTGCCTTTTGGGATGTCAGTAGCATTTTTGAGTGTCAAGAGGAGTCTGGGACTCTTCTGGTTGAATTCTGTCTTTGAGAAGAACCATCAACATTCCTTGTGTTCCCTTGGGAAGGTCCAGCAGGTTCTGAAGGGGCAGCTGAGAATTTGTTTTAAAAACTGCAAAATAACAGCAAGAGAATACAGTGGGAATGGGATCTGGACTAGCAATATGATTAACCTGTTCTAAAGCAGCTGTTATGGATTTTCTACAAATCACAACTGCTTCCAGTGTTTGTTCAATTACCACTTTACTACTACATACAACTTGTTCTGCTCTGCTTTTGATGGCATCTGCTATGGTCATCTGATAAAGTTTTTACATTTCAAATATGCTATTTTTCATACCATGCTCTATGAGTTCTTGTATTATTTCTGGTTTTTGGCCTCAAGGATGAGAATTTTGGGGTAGAGTAGGTTTTTTAATGCGAGGATTAACCTTTCAGAGCTCTGAAGCATGACAATTGTAAAGAGTAATTAATATTAAGTGTTATTTTTCTCCTAGTCTGCACAGGCAACATGACTTAAGCATACTAAAGCAGAGTTTTTAATAATTCAAATTACCAGATAAAAGCAGAGAATTTTTTTTTACAGCAAGCAAAAACATTCATCATAGATTAATCTACAGTATCAGTTTTTTAGTCTAATGCCTAAAAATTGTAGTTTCACTTTCTGACACTGAAATTTTTTGCTTATGATTTGAACATGACATCAGCCTAGATGAAATACAGCTTAGTGTATAGGTTGAAATCATGGGGGAAAATGGAACGATCCAGTTTTTATTTGCTTTTATTGTCTTGTCCTCAAATATAGAGAATTTTTCCTTATATATTCAATGTTATTTCACTTAATACATCACATCACTGTTTCCAGAGATAACACATTTTTCATTGCTTTTTAGGGCTCTTCTCCAGGCACTTCATGAAAGTCAAAGATATGATCTTTGCACTGAAGAGTCTGAGGGAGTGTGAGGGTTTGTGTTAACAGATAAGCTGTACTCTAATTTAAATCATCCTTGACAACATCAAACATCCAGGTGCAACATAATCTGATATGGCAAATTGAAATTGATGTATGAATAGAAGTATCATATATTCAGGTTTTCCTAGTTTGCTTTTTTTTTCTTTACCCAGAAACCTTTTGAAGCTTTTTTTGAAGTCTGCATGTGTTGCCTTATATATTAGAACAGTGCACGGCAACAATTCTATTATCATTAAGCTGCAAGGATCCCATAGCTTCTAAGCTTCATACCTTCTTAATGCTTCTTGTGGAGCAGCTCCTCTGAGCAGTGGCTACTCTAGACCCTTGCAGCAGCCATCTGACTCCTTTTCTTGCTATACCCTTTTATGGCACTTGTTCTCATTAGTTACAGGCGTTCTTGATCTCTAGTAGTTGATCCCAGCTGCAACTCATGGAGGGGTAAGATTACATTCTACTGCCCCCCTGCATGCATGTGTGCTGTGAGTCCATTTATCCATTGACACAGAACTGCCTGGTCAGAGGGATCCTGCATAGACTGCAAAGTCAGCAGTTTTAAAACTACAATTTTTATTGCAGTGGTGCAACTACACAGGCAGAGGAAGCTGCAAGGAGCAGATGTAAGCTGAGAGCAAGTTGAGGTATGAATGGACAGGAGAGAAGTAAAGCACAGCTGCTGTCTGTGTTCTTGGCCCCACACGGCAATCACAGAGCTGCTTTTCCTTGCTGACCGTATTCATGCAGGCCCTATTGATGGTATTTCACAGCTGCTGGAGTGTCCAGCTGCCCGGTAAGGACCTCTCCCCAGCCATGGAGTGCTGCTTTGCAGAGTGTCACCAGCTTGCCCAGTGGAAGTTCAGACCTGAGGATAAGCTGCAGCCTCCTAACATTATTAAGTTCACTCTTCTCAGATACATTTGCAGAGCTATTTCCTGATTTCACAGGCCACACATTGAATGCCTTTGCTATAACTTAACTTGCCTAAGCTGCACTGAACCTTTCTGAATATTTCCAGAGCTAATCCCCTTTCCCCACAAACACAGGAGATGCCATAGGATACAACAACGTGCATTTCTGTGCCTGGTGCCAATGCTGCTTAGTGCTGAGAGCCAGGGCAACTTTGTCTATCTTGCATTAGTTGTAACTTTCTCTTTTTCCCCTTTCCCTTGCTTTCCAGTTCCCTGGTAAGGGAGAAGCCTTTGACTTGCTTGTTAGGGATCAATTGCATTTCAGAGAGCTTCAAAGAATTAGATCAGTGTCCTAGGGTAACGTTATGGTGCTTGTATCCCCATTCATATGTTCTGTTTCTGCAGGATATTATGTTCTGTGCCTTTAAGACTGGCTTTGAAGAGTGAGAGTTTTGTTTGGGGTTTTCTTATCAGGGACACAGAGACACGCAGTACATAGGGCTGTCCTCGCTTTTTTGCTTTTGCTTTTTGCTTTGCTCTCTCTCTCTCTCGTTCTCACTTCCGCTTGCTTTTGCTTCTGCTCATTAGCTAGCTTAGCTAAACAGTCCAAATTTCTTCCTGGACTGTTTCTCCTTTCCTTTTTTGACTATCTCGAACCTGCTCTGGACTGGGACCTGGGAAACACCAAGTTTGCACTGTGGGGCTGCAGCAGCTGCCCCAGCGCCGCAGGGACTGACAACAGAGCGACCACCCCCCTGAGAGGGACTTTCTGAATTTGTCATCTGTTTCAGAGTGGTGTCATCTGGTATTGTTCATTCTGTGTGCTGGGGGGTGCTGTGCCTGTTAAATAAACAAGTTCTTTCCACTTCTCTCTGAGGAATTCTTCCCGAACCGGTTGCAGGGAGGGGCCGTATGGGTTTGCTTTCTGGAGGGGAGCCCTCCTTTGGAAATTCTCTACCAAATTTGCCCTAAACCAGGACAATCAGGGAATCTTTTTGCATTTGTATAGGGCACTGAAGTCTGAAAGTCCGAGCAGCAGCCAGCCACTTGCGACATGAAAAATACATTTTAAGAAGGCAACAGGATGAACACTACCGCCCTGCAACTTAGTTGCAATTTTCTCTTTTGCTACTTTCCATTCTATTCCCGTTCCTTGGTAACTTGTGGATTATACACTCTCTTCTCCTGCTCTTGCTCAAGCCAAGCTTGTTTGCCTAGAGAAGTCAATGCTCAGTAAATGAAGCTGTGAACTTAATGACTGTCTAGCCATCTTATGCTATTTCTTTGCTTGAACACCTACAGAGCATTGTATGAAGCACCTTACCTTAGAACATACAGAGAGCTGCTCCAAGACTCCAATGGATAACAGGCTGTAAATCCACACACTTTATCTGTATTTTAACTTTACTGTGTGGATAAGCAAAAAAATAATACTTCTCTAAGAACTTGTGAGCTTAACAAAATTAAACATCCAGGTCATGACTAGGAAATTCAGCCTTTCTGCTGTTTTCAACACGACCTCTAACTGTAGCATGCTACAGGAAAAGACCTGCATAAACATTGTGGGAGCATTTCTCAAAGGTGCAGGTCCTCTAAAAATCCAAGTATGGCACCAGCAACAATCAGTGCCCGACAGCTCTCAGAGAGCCCCCTTTGTCTGTTCCTTGGGCTTTTATGCTTGGGCTATCAGTTGGGACTTTGTATAATATACTGTAATGCTATATCAGTTAGTGAGAGCTGGCCTGTCCCCACACAATTGTAGGTTGTCATTTCTTGTTCTGATGTCTTTCACAAAGGGAATTTGAATTCAAATGGGTCTGAAGATGGAAAGCACTTGAAAAACTTAGTATGGTTTTAGAACATAGAGCTGCAACTTGAAATATTTTTAAGGTGACCTGTGTGGGTTTTTTTTTTTTTTTTTTTGTGGTTTTGCTGATGTGATTCATATTTGCCTGACCTCCTGCTTATGCACAGAGATCTCAAAGTGTGACATGCCTGAAGAAAATTCAGCTCCCACTTTATTAAACTCATCCAAATCAGATTCAGGGATTACAAGTTATCACCATGGCTGTCTGACAAGATTTTGACTTTTTAAAAAAATTGTCTTCTCTTATTTTACTGTCACTTCTAATACAACTCAGTTTCTCTCCCTGATAAAATAGCTATGACTGTGTCTGTTCTACAGTAGCTACCCTGACTTTAATCTGATGCCTGAGAAAGAAAAAAAGCCTGAAATAGAAAAAAGTGTATGGATTTGAATTTAAATAGTACAGACAATCTGAATATAAAATTGATCACTGGTTTTTATAAGTGCCATTATTCATTATGCCACTGGATGTACCTGAAACTATTTTAGTTTACTAAATTCTCTTTGAATACTTCTGAAGTCTCTAATACAATATTTCTGAAAAATCATCCTTGTTGCACGGTGGATAAACGTCAGACTTCTCAGCCTGCAGGTCTTAGTGGCACTACTTGCAATAGGTTTGGATGAAGAGGAAGTGGCTGGATGTACTTATTTTGTGCAAGTCCTTCAGCACTCTGGTGTTCAAGCTGTGGTTGTGTGGATCGAGATCGCCATCCCATGGCTGCTCACAGGTTGGTTTTCTCGGGAATTCCAGTACACAGCTGTTCCCCTCACGGTATCTCCTTGAAAGGTGTTTTTACTGAAACAAAACGTAGCACTTTGTCCTCACCATATTTTAAATATCCTGTTTTGCCATGCTGTGAGCTGTGTTAAACTTCCCAGTTGCCAAAAATCTGCAAATGTAGCTGCCTACAACAGGTAACTCTCACAGCTGTGGAAAGGGTGAGACAGCACAGGGAAAAGATTAAAACAGAAGTACAGCACAGAGAGATTAAAAGGAACTTGTATTATAGACCCCCAGGGTAAAAAATTATAGATATTTTGTCATCCTGAAAGAAGCTTTTGGATGCTGCTGCTTGTCAAGATAAGCGCTGCAGCAGAGCCATCATAGGATCATAGAATGGCCTGGGTTGGAAGGGACCTTAAAGAGCCTGTCATTCCAACCCCCCTGCCATGCTCAGGAACACTCCAGCCTAGCCTAGAACACCCCCAAGGATGGGGCATCCACAGCTTCTCTGAGTAATCTGTCCCAGTGCCTCATCACCTGCAGAGTAAAGAATTTTTTTCTAATATCTAATCTAACCCTGGTGTCTTTCCAGAACCTTACTGGTACTTGGAAAGAGGCAAACAGTGAGGCTGCAGTAATTCTGTGCTTGCACAGTGCTTCAGCACACTGTAGCTTCTCAGAAGAGATGGTCTAATACTTAATATTGTTTAGGGAGCCATGATAGCTTATCCTTCGCAGATGTGTTTACAGATATTTTCTAAGATATGTTGATATCAACTGCTCATTCTTCAAGTGTTTTCTGAAGAATGGCTTCAGAGCTTTCTTAACCTGAGAATACAGTTTCTGTTTTCAATAGAAATCCTCAAAGTAAATCCCAACAATTGGAGGAAAGGACTGAGCAGTTTTCTGTTTGTGAAAGTCAAGTAGCTGTTTGTTTGAGGCTGCTTGATGGTACGTGTCCCACTAGAAATGGTTACTGCTGCTGCCAACTTTTGAAGAGAGCATTTATGCAGTTATCTAATACAGATTTCTGCTGAATATGTAATTTTCCTTTACTGCATTCTGCTTGACACTAATGAAATCTGAAGACTTAGACATATGCGAAATTTAGGAGGGTGGTCTGCACAGGAACAATCTGTAAATGTAAGGAAATCGGCTAAACATACAAAGTCAATACATCTAAATTACTTATGATAATTAGCTTTTAGTGCAGTTTAATTCACTGATTGCTAACAGCAGAAATTATACAGTAGATTTTTTGATGCATGACCATTCTTCAGCTAGACTGTGACCACAGCCTTGCTTAAATCTGGTAATTTTTCTAGTGCTTACACCCAGCCAGTTCTTCTGCTGGGATCTCTTCTGCTGGGATCTCTTCTGCTTTAGTCAAACAGACTAAAAATATATTCTCCTCCCTAAGACATATTGTTTGTCTAAGAAAAGAGGTAGGTACAGGCACACCAGGACACTAATTACATTTATTGACAGTCACATTATACTAGCATAACCAAATATGGCCACATGATGGAACCTCTAAATGTACAAAACTGTTTTTATTTATATACTTTGTAAAAGGTGAAAAAACTATCAAGTATAATTTCCCCACTAAAAAAGATGGAAACAAACTTTTAATTATTCTACTACTAGTGTCTGTAATTTTCATAAGGAGGGAACACAAGTGGCACATTTTGTACTTCACTGAAATCAACAGTTTGTTATTTTAACATAGCAATGTAGCCAGTAGGTGGCAATACATATTTAATGTAGTAAAGGAAGGCAACTCTCCAGCTCTAGTTACGGCACTCATGCTGGCTTTGAGCCTTACCAAGTAAGTCAGTCCTCAAGAGCCTTGCCAAGTGTTTTGTCATCTTTGTAGCTGAAGTACCTGCTGTGCAGGCAGGCAATTATTTGTCCGAGCAGTCAGACCTAGAACTAAATTTAAGTTCTGGCCTCCTATTCTTCCATGTATTCTATGTCTCATTGGGAAATTCTGAATATTTTTCCTTATATTACACAGAAATTTTGGATGTATTCTAAAACTACTGTGAGCAAATACTTTCCCAAGGCCTCTCTTCCTATAGCATATATGTATGCCTTTGTACCTGTTTAGAGAGAGACCAGAAAGCTGTTGATATGCATTTGTGTACACACTGGGATTACAGATACAATATCATCTACAATATAAAATTAACTTTATTTTCAATGGGTGACGCAGAGTGCTATTTTCTATAGGATATGAAGAAGGAAGGACTTGTATATAGTCCTTAATACTGGTAAGAGTATAATAGCTGTAATGCTCAAGAGGGCTTGGCATAGGGTTATGAGGCGTTTTCTCAGATTAATGAGACATTGCTCTTATAAAGCATTATGTCCAGACTTTTTTGGCAACACTGTTGTCAGTAGCTGCTCAGAAGTGTATGTAAAAAACCCAAAAGGTCTGGTCCTTGAGTTGTCAATTGATTAGCTTTGTTTTCTGAAAACAGATGTCAGGTGGCTCTGCTGTTCAGACCAACTGTTCACATATCTTCAGCCAGAAATTTAATATGAGGTGAGAATGAAAGAGAAGGACCAGAGAGAAGAGGGTAAACAAGAGGCAGATGGTCTATGTGTGAAAATTGCAATGCCAAACAGTGGATTAAGATGCTCTTTTAAAAAGCACCTTCACAACCTGAAAGCAACTGAGAAAAGTTTCCACTAGCTATAGAATGGGCAAATTTAGTCTGCTCTCCATCAGAACATCTCCCATTTGTTGAACTGCTGTAGGAGCTGCTTGCCTAAAAAGTGACAGAACAGCAGCTGATTCCTGCTCTGTAAGTAGAGGGAAGCATAAAAGTGCCATCTCTCTGCATGGTTCTGTCAAACCAGGCACCAGACTGATCATCTCTGGGTCAGAGCTAAGAAGCAGGAGACCTCTAAGAAAACCCTTTGGTCAGTGAACCATTTGCCCAGTAGCAACACTGCATCAAAGCTGCTTCTTCAGTCAGTCCTGCTGCCATGATAATGTGGGATATCCTCCCAGACTCCAGGGCTCTGGTGGGCTGTGCTGCACAGCAAGACAGCTCAGCTGCATGGAGCTTTGGTATGGAAAAGATGTTTACGGGATCAGGAGGGGCAGGAGTCTTCTATATACTGCGAAGTCAAGAAGACAGGGTGAACAAAGCTTTTATTAAAAATCTGGAAGTTCCCTCATCACAGGTCCTGCTTCTCATGTTGGGTCTTGAACTACCTCAACATCTGCTGAATGAACACCATGCAGGGTGCAGGCAAGCTTATGTCATTGTACCAGTGAGAGCAGAGTGTCTGCTGCACCTGCAGGGACAATAGTGAAAAGCTGAAGGGTGTTCGTGTCCCAGGAGCTAAGCTCTTCTCCTGGATGGTGGGAGAAATGAGAAGCCAGCTCCATCTGGGATAAGGAGAAAATTACAGAGGGAACAGAAAAAACCCCCACCCAAAAGTCTGAAACCATCAGAATTTTTGATAAGATGGGCTCCCTTTAGATGTGCTATGTGTAACACCAAGTGTGCAAAGAGGTGGTGGTTAGAACTGACCCAGGGCTTCTCTTGTGAAAATTAAAAGTGGTTTGTATCTCAAAAGAAGGGTTTAATGGGAACATATCAATATTTTTGGCCAGTTTAGTCAGGAAGGGTTTCTTTGTTCTATGCTGGAATATCCAGCTAGGAGCAAGTCTCTTACGGCCACATGAGACGGTGAACAGCACATCTGCTTGGTGTGAGTTCCACACCCAACACTTGCTGTGACACTGTTTGCAAAGGGCATTAGAAGTTACTTTGACCACAAAGACTTGTGGTCATCTGAGGGGGAGGGAGGAGAAGGGAGGCATGACAAAGGTTAGGGATTAGTGTGTCAGATTTCCTTTACTGCCCTTGCTGGAGCTTTTTATGTTCAAATAATTTAAATATGCATTGAGCAAAGAGTTGAACATGAATCTCCTGCACTTTATGTGAAGGATTTGAACATGGGGCTGCAAAGACTTTTGGAGGAATAGAGGAAAGACAGCATCCAAAGTCTCTTTTTCAGGACTAATCACTGACTTCTTATATCCTTGCTGTATGCCACAAGCACAAAGCTTGTGTCTATCCCAAAATTTATCATTGATTGTCTTAATTTTATTTAATCGAAAACTTTGAGAATTTATTGTTGAGAGAAATAATCTCACTGGAGACACAGGAGGGCAATTCACTGCCCAGATTCCCCAGTCAGCCACGTGCTTTCTGTGTGATTCCAACCCAGTCATGCCCAGACCCTCCAACACACAGAGGAATTTCTGCCATGTAGGAGTTGGGCACCTCACTGTGTTTGAGCTGTAAAATCTCTGTGCTTCTGGTCTCTCCCCATGCAACTGGAATTTGAAAACAAAACAAACAAACAAAACCAAACAACGAAGTCTTTCCCATTTCATATAGAAACAAAAAAAAAATTTCATCTGAGATCCTGACATATTGTAGTGATTGAAATTTGAAGCCATCTTAAAAAGGAATACCCAAGAAAAGAGAGTATCTATGTGAAAAACAAACATAAGGATGAGATCTTCTAGCTTAGCAAAAATCCTGCTCCACTGGAAGCCTAGTTATTAAAATTCAGGGATAAGAGTGGACTGGCCCAATCAAGGGTAAATGGTTGCTATCATCTCATACCCACGCTCAAAGCTCCTTTTCCA
>NW_005054570.1:607506-611169 GCF_000277835.1 Geospiza fortis | reverse complement strand
TTTAAGGTTTCTCTGTCCAGATTTATCACTTGGGTTACTTTTTTAGGGTAACTGCCTCATATAAGATTAGAATATAAATGTGAAAATGAAATAGAAAATCTTTAGTAGTGTATGGGAAGTTAGTGTGAGGCTATTTCCCTCACAAAACCAAAGGGAGAAAAGCTCTGTAACCTCTATGTAATAGATTTCTTCTTGTATGCATAAAGGAATTCTAGTTTCTTCTCTGTTAGCTGCTTAGTGAGTTTATTCACTGGTCAGATAGGATTGATTATGCCTTAGCATTAATTGTCTTGACTTACATTTATGGATTTATTTGTTTTGAAATGTACTTTTACTCACTCCTTGGCTTCCAGTCCATGCTCTATCCTAAACAGAGGAAATTTGAGTTGCACACTACTAATGCATTGCAAGTTACAGCAGTTCTAATAAAGGTTTTGCAATGCCCACAAATCTGGAGGTGGTGCAAGAAGGTAAATCCTGGAATTACAGAATAGTTTGGGTTCCAAGCGACCTTTAAAGGTCATCCAGTCTAATGCCCCTGCAATGAGCAGGAATATTTACAAAATGATGTTGGTCAATAAATACCTTATTCTAGGTACCTTCTAGAATGAAGAAGAAATCATCCATCATTAGGGGACCAAGAAGAATATACTGTTTACAAGCACCTAAATGGATGCCTGGAGACTTGGTTCCCAGCTGTGTGTGCTGAGCACCAGCCAGCAACAGTCACACTGCCCACAGTGTGTCACAGTGTGTTACTGGCAGCAGAGGTACCTAGGCACATCTAAGTCTCACTCATTCTGTAATGTTAACTTCCAGATGCTGCAACTGGGGGCAAATCCCATCACATTAAACATGCCCCAGCGAATTAGCCATGTAATTTAATACAAAAAGGTTTTCTTCTATCAAACAAATAAATGTGGTCATTACTGTGGTCATTACCATGGTCCTTGAGCGTAAGATGCTGCAGTCATACAACAGCCATTGGCCATGGAGAGTCCAGCTGAGCTCCTACTGACCCCTACTTCCTATGTATGCTTCCCTGGAAGGAGAAATCCATTCAGAAGAGGCATGGTGCAAGCATTTGCAGTGTGCTGCATAGACATTGTCTGCTGTCTTAAGATGTGCTAACACTTTTAAATGAAACAAAAGAACAAGCTTGACTGTTTCTTCATTGGCAGTCTCTCTATCTGCCTCCCTGGCTACGCTGATACCCTGGATGAAGCTGCTTATAAACAGATTGGACCTGAGCATGTCCATACTCTTGGTCACAAAACTAAGGTTCAAAAATCCCCCCAAAAAATAGATAGATTCCAACTATCCCTGTTCTACTCCTTTCTTTTGCTTATGTTTAAACCAGAGTTTTGGAAATATGGTATGTCTTTAAGCAGTGGCTCAGGGTATGTAATTTTCACACATAAATAGCCTAACAGTGTTATACAGAACCTACTCAAATCAAGAGAAGCTTCACTAAACAACAGCACCTGGCTTATAACATATTTTGATTGCTTCTACCTCTCAACCAGGAAATATGGATGTGTCTCTGCTGAAAAAGTGTTTGATGTTTAATAAACTTTTCAGTTCAAGAAAACTTGTCTTTATTTCATCCATCTTTGCCACTGAAAGAGAGAATTAAGTTTCAGTTTTCAAAAATCTGACTATGTGGCTTGCATCGCAAAACAGGCAAAAAACCCCCTATCTGATTAATTTGAAGATTCCCATTAGTGATATAAAGAACACAGTTGGGTTTTAACTACTTTTTTAGTTCAACCAAGATGATCTAACAAAGCTGATTATTTTGGTGTTTGCCATTGCTTGTTTCTTTAAAATAAATGCAAAAGCATCTTTTCAATTTGTATTAGTATATTACTTTAATTACAAACCACTTCAATAATTTCTTTAATAAACTCTACTATAGCTCGTTCAAATTAATTCCTAATTACTGCCCATAACATCTGGATATTGCAGTAGTGCACATGCTCTATAAAAACAAACATTTATATCAATCATATCCTGAAGCCTCACATGGATCAAACTGATATTCCACCACAAAAGAAAGAGGATGTCAACCTAGCCAAAATGTACACTAGGTGTGGTGTCAGGTACTTAACAAGAAAAGAACACTGCCATACTGGGAATTCTGACCACAGCTTTGATCCTTGAAAACTGCATTAAGAAAATGCCATATGCAAAAAAGGATGAAGAGAAATATTTTTCTGCAGTTTTCTGGGGAAAACTGAAGCTCAGAGGCTGAAATACGTCAGACAGCAATACAGAAGACCCTGTAATGAAACACAAATATCTTGCTCTGTGAATTTACTGTTCAATTTATTCAAAGGTTTTTGGGCAGGTCCTTCTGCAGTGTTGAAGGCTAATAAAGGTTATGTGAAAATTAAATCCCCACCTGCAGCCTTATGCAAACCCCAAAGGCCTATGGCATCTCTTTACTTGCTTTGGGGCCTTCCCAGAGCTCCTGGAGCTCAGAGGGAAGTTGGCTACCTGCCTGTGGCTTGAAAGGCAAGTCACAGCTCAGATGGGGTTTAAGAAACAGTTTCTGGCTGCCCCTCATCTGTGCATGTCCTGGCTGAGGCTGGAGCCCATCTGTGCAGGTGTGCCCTTCATTGCTGTCCTGGCAGCAGGCAGCGGGCTCTCCTTCAGAGCTGAGCCTTCGAGGAACACGGGAGGAGGGATGCAATGTGTCACCACAGGTGTGTGAGGCACCCTGGGGGCCCCAGCCACGCAGATGAGACTAATACAAAAGGGAAAATGGGAAAATGAAGAATCCACAGTGAATGCCTGGTTTAACAGCCGTGAATTGTTGATATTTCAAATGTTGTTTTCTGCATTTGTAATGCCACCCTGCAATGATGTTTTCTCTTTCATTCTTATCAAAGATGTTACTTCTAAAACTTCCCTCCACCTTTGGGTTCAAAATTTTGCTTAAAATAAGCATGGATTCTTCTGCTTTCTATCAGGATGAGAAAACAGTGACATGAACTGTTTCATGATAAGCTGTTCATATGATCTTTCCAATGTGGCCTGTAACAAAGGGGCAGTGGAAATTTTATGAGAAAGCCCATAAACTTTTCAACTTCAGTCAAGCATCTCATTGTGTGTATTTTACTTGTATCAACCTTCTTCCCACTCAGCTTCTCATTGACCCCCACAAGTCAACACTAGAAAATATCACCCTCAGAGAACAGCCTGTTTCCAAGTGACCATTGTTCATTTTCATTCTCTCCTTAGATCTTATCTCACATACATTTCTTCTGAGAGCCACCAGCAATAATAATCACCTCCCCTCCAAGAACACTTGAGTAAATAGCTCTAGGGTGTTGCTGTTCTTTATGTAAGTGGGAGTTGGATTGGGATGAAATAGAGGAGGGTACTGCTTAAACAGAGATTGCTAGATTGTTTTGGTCAGTCCACAGCACTGCACAGCTGAGCAATATTGTCTGTGTAATCTAAGGGAATGTTTCATTTGTGACCTTTTCATGCATTGATGCACAGAAAATTTCTTCCCTGCTCCTGCTCACAGCTGCATGTACGTGTGTAATTTATCTTCATCATGCCTAGGCATAAAGCCAGGGAGGGGCATGGGAAAAGCTGTCCTTCTGCTTTTTTCATTTTCCCGTATCAAGAGATTCCTGTGTTTGCTCAGCT
>NW_005054570.1:606788-607472 GCF_000277835.1 Geospiza fortis | reverse complement strand
CCAAGGGCTCTTCCCAGTGGGAAGGCTATGCAGCTCCTGCTTTCAGGAAGAGAGGATGTATTGTAAGTAGCAAAGCAAGGATACTGAATATTCTGAGGTGAGAATCTAAGCTCAGACTATTTTTGAGATACATCTTTATTTGCAAAGAACAGGGGTGTTTCCCAGTATCTTGGTGCTCATTGTTCAGGGCTTCTCTGTGACTCCAGAGGAAACGTCTGAGAAAAAAAAAAAAAGGCAGCTTTGCAGATGGCTCGGGATGTGAAGTTCAGGCTGAATTCCCTGTTGTTTCTGCATCCTCCTGGATAGGGCAGCTTGCCTTCACTTAAAGCTACGCTAATCTTCTGGATAAAATTCAGCATGGCTGATTCCACGGAGTGTGTACAGGTGACAGAGGCAGCCTGCTGTCCTTACCTGACGTCCTCCTTCCTCAGTGGGATGCACACATCATGGGTTACACAAAAACCGGCAGGAGACATATTGTCTTCCTTTAAGAAAGATGTATTGCATTCCTTTAAGAAAAGCCACCCCTTAGAGGCACTTTCCAGCAGCAGAGCCCGTGCTGCAGAAACTCGGGATCACGGACACGGGCAACGGGAGCCGCCGCGCGGGCCTGCAAAGCCCGGCTGAGATAACAGGAAACGGGGGCGGGGGGAGCCCAAACCACAGCTCGCAAATGCCTCGGGA
>NW_005054570.1:567873-605902 GCF_000277835.1 Geospiza fortis | reverse complement strand
CTCCGGAGCGGCGCTCGGCAGCCATCGCTGCCTGCCGTCCTACGGCGTGGCCGTTGTCAGCCTGCCAGCATCCAGCCAGCAGCAAGCTGCCTTCTTCGCCGAGTGCGAGATTTCCATCGTGTCACTGTGCTAAGCACGGCCAGAAGAGGAACAATTTTTAATGCCAATTCCTTCAGGTTCTTGTTTACATCTTTGGCCAGAGCTCCTGAAAGCAAATCGTTTGCGTGTTTTACAAGGTGGCAGAGTAGTTTTTTTTAAACTTCTGACTCTTTTGTAGATATATTTACACTCTACACTTGAACAGCATTTGTTAAGACTACCAAGCACTGCCCTATTTTCCACATTCTAGTATTTTTCGATTACCTCAGATTAACAGCCTCATTAGTAGCTGGGTTAATCCCCCAAACCTCTGAATGTCTGAAATGGAGAAATTGTAGAGATAGATGTGAACTGTGTAACTTGGTCTTCGTTTGCTTGATGCAGCAGAGAAAACCAATGTGCTCACAGCATTTGGGAGGAACCAGGGAATGCGCTGCCACTCTTTACTAAGGCTCACTAGCATACAGATTTTTGATGTGTATAATACAGCTGCTGTATGGATCTGCAGTTATTTGTCCATGAGGTATAACCCAAGAATAGAGAGAAAATGTCTAAAAATTTTTCAACAATTCTATGTACTAAAATTTGAGGAAAATGTGTAAGCAGCTCTCTGAACCATGTTTCTTTTGAGTGTGGCTGAATGGTACCGAGATATAAATTAGCTACAGCAGGCCAGCAAATATTTTTTCCTGTAGTCTGCTGAAGGAGCATTGTGTGCTTTTTTTGACTCCTTTTTCTTGGCATTTAGGATACTTCCATTTCAATGGCATCTCATGGTCTTATAAAGATAATGGTATTATTTGTGTTCAAGGTGTATAGCCTTAAGTTTCTAAGGCCACACATCTGGTACACGACTAAAGAAAGGTGACCTCTTAGATCCCTGTTTTTGGGCCTGAGATTTTTCAATATGAATTGGATACCTAAATTGCAAGTATAGGCAACAGGGGAGGTGGTTGGGGATGGTAATCAGAACTGCACAGTAAGTGGGAAGGAACCTGATTTTTAGCTGGTAGAAACTATGAAGCCCTTTGCCAGCTCACGTCCTGCGGGATGCTCAGACTAAACAGGACTCAAAAGAGACTTAAAGTCATCCCACTGGATGCAGGTGATAAAAGCATGCATTTATTTCCCAATAGTCACTGGTAATAGTGCTTTTATGTAACATTTCTCTACTTGCCTGAGAGAACTTACCTGGAAAGTGGGAGAGCTGGGGCTGGTAAGGAATGTCCAGGCTGCCATTGGGACACTGCTGAGGCTGTCCTACTGCGAAAAAAGCAGCTGAAGATTTGGAGATGAGGAATGCATGGGAACAGACTTAATAGTTCAGGCCCTGCAATCCACTGGTGAGAACACTTAGCAAGGAATGGGGAGTGCAGTTTCAGTCCCAGATCTGTGCACATCTGTCATTTAATGCCTCACTGAATGCACAATGGTTATTAAATCTATCAGAATTAAGATCTACTACTCCAGCTTGTCCATGGTTTTTCCATTATTTTATTTTGTATTTCATGAGACAGAATTGTGTCTGTGGTGCCTTGCTTAAGAAAATGCTGTGGATGTGTGTTGGTGTTCACTGAGCATGCTTGTGGGCTTGGGTCCCTGGGCAGGTAAGCAGGAGGAGCCTCGTTTGTAAATCTCCAAAGGGTGGTGGGCACTGAGAATCCCAGCTTAGACAAGGCAGTTTCTGGGCAGGCACGGAACTACAATATTAGGCTGACAAGTATAAAAATAAGATGGTTTCTACAAGGGTTGTGATTGTTTTGGATTTTTATATAAATTCAATCTAAATTTTACAGTAGTCTGTTGAGTTCACAAAGCCTCAGAAGTGTTCAGAGCCAATTTTCTGACTGTCTTTGCACTTATATTTTTTTACCAGCTTTTGTATTTCCTTTTCTTTGTTCCCTTATGCAGTTTCTCATGTGGGTGTGAGAACTATGTGATGTGTTCCCCTGCCATATGGAGCAAAAGTTTTGAAATAATCTGTCTTCTGTATTAAATCTCAGCTGAAAAACACCATTTGCTGTGTTTCCTGACTTCTCCAGAGACAGTGTTGCTTCTAATCAGTTTTATAACAACATCAGTTTTGTGATAGGGGGTTACAATTTTCCTCAGAGATAACAGGAAACAAAGTCTGCAGGAATTCTCGTTCACATGACTGTTTTGCTCTGATTGTGCCTGGATGGGATGAGAGTGCTCAGTCCAGCCGGTTTCAGAGCTACACCCAGTCCCTCAAACAGCCCTGAAAGGAGCATTGCACCAAGAAGAGCAGTTGGATGCTCTGCTTTGACACCGTGTGAGTGGTGACTCCAGAGACACAATGCTGCAGAGAAGTGGTGGCCTTGTAGCTGTCTCATTCGGTGTCCAGTTCCAAGACATCTGCTAATTTAACATTGGCTGTGAGAACTGTCGGAGCAAATGGCTTGGAAACGACGAGGTGCCGTAGGGGGAAAAGCCTGATGCCATATAAGACTTTTTTTTGCTCATTCAAAAAAAAAAAATCTTAAACCCTTTCCAGCCCCTCTCCCTTCAGCTACAAGATGCTCTGTCACTGTCTGTGTCTCCCATACACCGGGTGATTAATCGCCACTTTAGGCCGGCAGTTTATAGCTCATAAATACTTGGGTGTGTCAGACTGTAATGGATCCCTTAGGAATGACAACACTGTTTGGACAGTGGCTGCACACATCCCTCTGAATTCCCATCCCTTCAGCATGGAAAATGGATTTTAATGGTCACAAACAGATGGTGCCCATGAAAGGGAGAAAAAAACCCCGGATTATAGTTTATGTCAGACAGGGTAGAGAAAATAACCTGCTATATTTAAAGCTTTATTTTATTAGAAACAATAATTTGTTATTATTATTTGTTTATTAGAAACAATACCACAAGCAGTTGTGGTACAATAAAAAAAACAAAACAAAACAAAAACCCCTCAATATTAATATTAGCAATAAGTGGATCTCAAAAGGCAGATCTCAACAGAACTGCAGTTCTGTTTAAACTAAGTCGGATAATCTAAGTCCAAAAGTAGGGTTATATTTTAGCTTGCTCTTTTTGTTTGCTTGTTTTGTTCAGATGAGAGAGATTTGATTTCCCCAGTTAGTCAGGGAGCAGAAACAGTTGAATTGAAGTGTCCTACAGCCCAGAAGAATGCCATTAACAACATCTTAAGTTTTTGAGCTTTATCTAAGTCAGCTGGAAGTCTAGTTATTTCCATTTATTGGAAAGTCAGGAAAAAAGTATTCAGGTTTGGTCACCCTGAAATAACTAATTCAAGCAGGATATTGGACTGCAAACTCCTAGCAATTTTGGTTCAAGTGCTTGTTCAAACCTTGAGAGAGCACAGAAACATCCATTAATGCACAGTTTATGTGTAATATAGTGATAAATACAAGGCCTATTACTGACTGAGGCTCAGACACACAAGACTTAAATTTCATTGTAGACACCTCTGTGAGTGTGCTTTATTTAAAAAAATCATATAATACCTTAGATATTTTTTTCCATTATCACCTCAAATCAGTACCAGCAAACCCACCCAGAGTCCTCGGAGTCCTGGACTAAAGCCCATAAAACACACCAGTTCTTTGCTGGTTGTGGCTACAGGTTTGCTGATGTTATCCTCTCTTTATGATACTTTGAATCTTGCATTCCTGCCCAGTTTCAGAAGGATTGAATGCTGTCTTTCTCCCTCTGCTTTACCCAAAAGAGTGTGGAAGGTGATGGCTAAGGTATGTATGTCTTCTGAAGCACCAAATAGTCTTCTGGATACCATTTGCCTTGGTGGTAGAGGGAGCTTAAATGTGAATGGCAGTTGTTCCTCCTTGAGACATGTTCTAAAATGTAAAAATATGCATAGATAGAGGGATAACAGGTATCTGAGCACGTCTGTAGATCTTTTTGTGAAGAATCTTTCTTCGGCGCTGGCATCTATTACAGGGTGGCAGAAAGAAATCAGATTCCTCTTTCCACTCTTTTTCACTGACAAATATTGCATATTATGAAACTAATTATCTAAGTGCTGGACACTGTGTAGGGATTTTAGACTATGACATCCATTCCTAGCATCCAATGTCTAAAGCTTTTTATGGTTCCTGCCTGGTGTGTGTCTCTGGAGTCAAAAGGAAGGTAAAATGGTTTTGCTTCCTCTGATATCAGACAGAGCCTTCAGTGAACAACTTCCAGGGCTTGAATTCAAAGGACGTCTGAGATGGGACCTTGCATGACCAGACTAGCGGGAGTGGGTTTGCTGTCCTGGTGTATTTCTGCAGAGCAGTGCCCTGCAGTGCTGAGTAGAAAGGTTCAGCACTGCCCTGTCACAGCTTGGCTGAGCAGTGATTAGGTTTTCATTCCTGAATGTGTCATCTGTGAGATTTGCAGGCCATTTCCTTGATATAAGGGGGAAACTAGAGGGAGGTTGTGATTAAACTGCTGAAGTGATTGATGTAGTTACTTGCTGTGGTCCTGGCCCATGGCCAGCAGCCCTGGGAAGCTGCAGTGGGCAGCCTGGAAGTACAGGAAGCACAGGGATATGGAGCAAGCAGGTAATGGGCAAATAAATCGAATGGGATAGGTGGAAATGCAAGAAGGTGAAGACAATGACTCTGAAGAAGTGCTCTTTGCTGTGATCTTGTATATGAATCCTCTGGTAGTATGGATAATGGCACAAAGGGAGAAATTAACTTTCAGAGTTAGAAACAAAACCTGTGAAATATTTTTCGTGACATGACCAAGAGGCTTTTGTGCTTTTTAAGAGAATGCAAAGACTTAGCCTCCAACTGCCTCTGCAGGGAGAGATGAGAAGCAACTGGGACCACAGCTGTGTTGAGTTTGTACCAGAGAATCTCAATTTCTTTACAGGCTTTTTTTGAGACTTGCAGTAGACAGAGACCCAATATTCATCTCTTTGGCCCCAAACCAAGCATACTATACTTGATTCTCCATCTTACTAACCTCCTCTGAGCTCCACTGGAAGCCGGTTACTGACATTTGCACTGCATGGAATGTAGTATTAATGTGTTAAATCAGCACTAACATACAGTGTTGTCAGCTCCTGCTTTTCATGAAGAAATAATCACAATTTTTCTTGAAGTCTGTGCTTCTGGGTCTGTATGAATATCTCAAAATTCTTTAAAGAAGGAAAGAAAAAGAAGGAAGGAAAGAAGGAAGGAAGGAAGGAAGGAAGGAAGGAAGGAAGGAAGGAAGGAAGGAAGAGAAAGATAAATTGAAAATATGAACCAAATGTAAAAATTGAAAGAGAACTGAACAATAGAAAATGAAATGTGCTTTTTAATGCTCATGATTTTTGTGGCATGGCCAATCACTTTTCAATGCTTAGACTTGACAAAATCAGAAAAACTACAGAGAAGTGTAGACAACATTTCTTGCAGATCTTGCTAAGGAAAGACAAGTGAGGAACAAAGAGGACATGAGAAGGTCTTTGTCTTTTTCTCAGTGGGGTGAGCATGGCTGTTATTGTGTGAAACAGAAGGCAGCAGTGTATTCCTGGTGGCCCTCAGAGCTTCAGGCCATTTGGGTGATTATTGGATGGCCATGGCTGGAGCCTGGGAGAACAGTATGTGTTATTGCAGGGTAATAAGTGGGGCTGATGTGTGGGGTCTGGGCAGCTGGCCCTTCCAGGCTGCATGGAGACAACTGATTCATTTCACTGGATCCCCTCTGATGGTAATAACTTCTAGTCCCAGCTAGCTGCCAATGGATGCAAACCGGTGACCTGGAGGTGAAGTGTCCCATTCCAGTCCCCTGAGTCACTCCTGCTGTCATTACAATGAGCTTTCTGTGCCCTGTGCAGGGATGCTCTTCCTTTACTGCTTGCCAGCTCTGCCCCTCAGCTGAGGTTAAAACAAATGCACTGCTTTCCAGACTCTTCCCCTATGGCCCCTTATTTATTTTAAAGGGCACAGAATGTGTCAGCTGCGACTGTATTGCTAATTAAAAATATCAGCTTTTGCTTTGTCTTCTCTCACCTTGAAAAGTCAGATCTTTGCTGAAGGCTGGAGACCATAAAACTCATAGCAGAGTGTGTGTTGTGGACTACCAGATGTGAGAATACAAGCTGTAAGTTCAGTGCAAATTATTCCTGTTTCACATTTTGTGCCATTCTTACAGCAGTGTGGCCCTGTAGTTCCTGGGGGCTGGTAGCACTTCAGCCAAGGTAGCTACTTCAGACAAGGAGAACAGCTACTGTTTGTAACATGTTGGTCTGGCCTGTAAGGTTTGCATCTTTGTGGTGTCCCTGAGGCTGCACAGTTTAATATTGCCTGCATCTAGAAAGCAGCAGGGGAAGCTTGTCTATCAAACTGGCACTTGTCAATGAGACAAGTCAATGGCCATAGTGCACTGATGACTGAGGTGTTTACATGCATATGGAAATGTAGCTCATTATTTCTGCAAGTACCATTCAGCTCTGCTGTTATGCAGCTCCCCACCTTATCTGGTGTAGCACACACTAGGCAGACACCATGTGCTATGTCAGAGTAGGATATGCTTATTGTGAGAAATCTACAGCACACAAGCCACATTCAGGAAACCATATTAACTAAAACTCTTTCCATCACTGCTCAAAAAACATAGAAAACCTGTTAATTAAAGTAAAAAGAATCAGGGGGGTCTGAATGAAACTCCCTCCACTGTGCTTCACTTCTTTTTATTCTTGGGTTGGTTCGTGTTTGCCCAAAGTACAACACTAAAGCCCATATCCTCATATGTGTGTTTGCTCTGACTGGTTAAAACAATGCCTTCATACTATTTATTTTTGTGAAATGAATGCAGACCTCTGTAGGAGCCTTGTGCCTCAGTGTTTTGCAGTAAAGGTCAGGAGTCTATTCATGAGACTTCCAAAGTGTTATTGTTAAAACATCTCTTTGCTATGTCACTGTTTTCCCTTTCCTCTCCTCATTCAAAATAACACATTGTCATTAGTGACTTATAAGGCTCTCCCTCTAAGCACAGCATATCCAGCTTTCCTTCATTTTTTCCCCAAGCTTCCTTCCTATTTAAACAAAGAATTGTGTTAGTCATTTGGGACTGAAATATTCATAGCCTTGCTATCATGAAAAAAAAATCACTCTCTTTTATGGAGTGATTTATAATCACTGCAGTTTTATTGCTCTTGTGAGCTGCAGTATCATGATTTGTTAAAATAGAAAAGTTATGTTCTAATATGGCCATTGTTGCAATGTTCACTCTAACCTTTCTATGACTAATGTGGCCAAAACTTTAAGCTTTTAATACATTAGTCACTTTATGAACCCTTGTAAGTAATACTTCAGCAAGAAGGAAGGGAGGAAGGCATGCTATTGCAATTCAGTAATGTAGTGTGCAACTAATCCTTGTACTCCTAAGTGCATATTGTCACTTTCATTATATATCTTGATTTCAGACAACTTTAACTTGGCATTTAATTTTTACTCAATGACTTTTAAAGTAAAAAAATGTCCGTAAGATCATCTAAAAGGGCATTTTCAGTTATTTGGACCCTCGTTTATTACTTAGACAGTCTTTACATCGAGCCTGATATTGTGTCTCTGATCAAGTCATGCCCTATGTTAAAGTCACTGGCCCTCATCTGAGCACACTGAGCATGCTGAACCCAAAACTTATCCACTACATGCTAGAAATTATTCAGTTCATTGCTAACCTTCTTGGGGTTTTTTTCAGATTTATCTGTCTTTATACATTGAAATGGTTAATTCTCTTTACAGTTTGTTCTACTACATTTAAAAAAAATCTTCTTGGGAGAGCATTTATTCATTTATAACCATGTTACCTCTTAGTCTCCATTTTAGTGACTTGAGCAGAGTGAGCTCTGTAGGTGTCTTAGTGAGGCTGAGAAATAATTTCTGTGCCTTTTAAAGCACTCTCATGAAATTACTAAATGGTTTCTGAAGGAAATGCAATTTACATCATCACAGTGTCTGTCTAACACCTTCCCACTCTTTTCCTCATACCTTACTGAATCCTTGGCCGCTTTAAGTCCAAACTGTCAGAGGGGCGACAGTCTCAGAGTCATTCCAGTCTGTGCATTTAGAGTTGTATGAAAATAGTTGCACTGTGAGGAGGTGATACACATCTGTGCTACTGGGAAAGGAGAAGCAGCCAGAGCTCAGCCAGCTGCCCAGCCTGTGCCCATGGGCTGCTGAGCCAGCATTGATGAGCAGGGCCATAGTGAGAAGACAGCAGCAAACACATTAGGGGCAGAAATTCCTACTGCATAAATAGAAGAGAAAGAAAGAAACTAAAAATGCAATTTCATAGGAAACCAACTTTCCTAAATTGTTTCATGAGCTGCAGAACTAGTCCTGAACCTCAGGCATCACTGCTGGATGCAGTGCTCCCCACTCAGAAGAGACCTTCCTGTAAAGCATATGTAGGTGTTACAAATTTAAAGATGCCATCTGTGTCAATCATTATTTTCATATTTGAATTATATTTGCTCTTTTGTGATTTTTTACATCTCTATGTGTATGAATTTGGGCTTTGTTGATACTAGCAAATATGTAATGATTATTTGGCCAGAAATTCTGCATCATACAATACTCTACAGTGCTTTGAATAGAAGCCACTCAGGGTGAGACTTTCAAGACCTTTCTCTGTCATGCTATGTATCTGCCATGACAACAGAATAAGATACTCCAACCAGCTTTGACAGTCAGCCACCTCTGGTAACTAATGTATTTTGTGGTGGCTTTTACTATCCCTGCCATGTTATGAATTATTGTTCTGCCTTAAGCAATTAATAACACAAATTCTGATACCCCCTGCCCCATCACAGTGACAATCCACCAGTTCCATCTGTAAATGTATGGACTCAGGAGATAGCCCATCATCTCTTGGAGGAAGCAGTTACTGGTCAATGTGTGTCACCTGGAAGATGAAGGGCTCTATGCTCCTTGAAAGAGATGAGTTTCAATTCTCACACTCTGTCACGTCAGTGATTTTGGGATTAATTGCCACCTGAGGTCAAGATGATTTGCATATAAATGTTAATGATCATACTGTGCAGTGTGTAGAGGTCAGGGCACTTGGCTGGTGATCAGCATTCAGGGAGCTCATGGGATGACTATCATGTACCTGGGAATGGACCAAGAAGTAAGAATGTAAAAATTGCTTGCTTGTTATTTTTGACAGTTTACAGGTATTACTATATTTTTACAGGTATTACTATATATATTTCATTTGTGTTTGCATTTTTCAAAGAAAAGTTCTTTTACCAGCCTTGTGATGGTACGAAGCTATAATTTTATGTGCAGAAGCTTTGGCTGATTCGAAGCTTATTAATAAATCTTGTAGTCATGAAAAGAAATGCACACTCGATATCATGTAAAAACAAGACAAGCCACATTTCCTGCAACCGAAAAAGGGGTTTTGGCAGGTTTTGCCCAACACATTACATTACAGATGTATATTTTATATATATACCATCTTACAAATAAAAATATAAATATATAAAATAAATTTAGAACATATCATACCATGATAATATATTACTATATACTTTATGTACTATATATGTATATTATAGCATTGGGTTCCTTGCTGCAGTGGCATTTTCATTTAGCATTTTTGATAATTCTGAATTTGTTGTGTGTGAATGGCTAACAGAATGGTTGTAAGGAGGTAGCCAGAATTGACATATTATGTGCTGTAAGCTAAAGCTGTGAAAGGCACAATAGTATAAAATAGTGAGGAGGTGTTGTTATGAGCAGAGATAAGGGAAACTAGGCTCAAATTGATGGATTTATTTGCTCTTTTTAGTAGTTCCTCAGCTGTGGGAAATTTGCATCATTCCATCTCTTGAGGATATTGCAGTGTGTCTGACGTGGCCACAACACATGTGTAACTGTGTCAGGGAGAGCTCCTTGCAGTGGCCTAAAGGAGGGCCAGGAAGTGATTTAAGGGTTTGGTGGTGTGGACAAGCAGAACCCCTTTTCTGGGCTCATTCTCTTGTGTTTCTGCAATGCCATTCTCCAAAGCAGGGTAGGTGAGGCAACCTGGATCCCTATTTCCTTTTGTCCTCAAAACTTTAACAGATGCTAAAGCTGGTACACGTCTATTAACTACTGGTTTGTTATTGTCACTGATCTTTAGAGTACAAGGCTTGAATTTGTTGCATTTCATCTTCCAAGTACTTCTCAATAGACATTATTTTTGTTCAAGCCCTTCCTCACTGTAAATGTATGTAGGCTGTAATCAAGTAATTTCTTAACCACTTGAATGAACATAAATAGATAAGATTTTTCAATCTCCAGCAAACAGCTGTATTTTCCTGCTCTAGCCATCCATCCCTAAGCTCTTTGCAGATTTTCAGCCTCCTTTTTGGAAGCTGGATCTCCTCAAAGAACACTGTGTTCTAGCAGTGAGCTTATGGATGCCATATGAAGAGAAAGTGCCATCCCTTTGCCATTCAGTATTATTTCCCTATTTCTTCACCCAAAAATCTTTTAAGCTTTTAAATATGAGGTGTTCTGCTCAATTAGCTGTCTTGTAGAGCCCCAAGGCAATTCCCCATTGTGGAGAGTTGATGTCTGTTCTTTCTTTCCAGTTGCCCAAGCTTCTGTTTTGTAAACACATTGAAACTGGGCATGGTGTACAGGTGAGACAAATTGCTCTGACTGCTCTCCTAACCTTTGTGATACCTATAAATTTTCTCAGCAATTCTGGATGTATTTTCAGATGATTAATGAAAATTATGATTCTGCACCTTCCCCACTGTTTTTTAAAGATCTGTGAATCAACCAGTCCTTGTTTAACCTAACATATCCTCCAGTGACTGCTAGAAGATTGCATTTTTTCTACAGTTAATATACAATGGCACAAGTTGAATATGAAATCACACGCTGGGCAGTTACCTAAGAGTATGAAGCCTTCATACTTGCTTTTTGATTGAAACTTGAAGCTTCTGAAAACAAAACTTGATTGATTTCACTTGGTAAATTTCCTTAAAATTATGGCTGCTCTTGGTCTGTTAACCATTGCACAGCACAGCTGGGCATTCCATTGATTAGTTTAATTCCAATAGTTTAGTTTAATCCTGATTTTCCTGTGGCTCATGAATTTATTCTGAGTGTGCACACAAAAATTTCTACCATGAGCCATTGATCAATAAGGACTGAAATTTTTTTCTTTACTTTTTATTTTGGTCCCTGAATTAGATTGGAAGAGGGAAAACATAGATATCAGTTGTTCTGGTGCAAATGCAAATTCCTTCTGGTGAACGAAAGAAAAAAGTGGAGGGTGTGAATAAAACAAATGGGTATTTTCAGACTTGATATGGAGAACACCAATAAAATCAGGAACTTTGCAGACAAGAGTGTGGGTTTGGCAAAACACAATTTTCACTTCAAAAAGCTATTAAAAAAAGGTGGGAGGTTTTTTAGGAGCCAGGATCACTGGTTCCTAAAATATCACATACATTATTATCTATCTGTAGAAGTTTGAGTGATAGCTGTGTGGTGTTTAAGAAAATTAAGTTTTTTTTTAAATTCACAGGAGAATAAACCCCCTTTCCATTTCTCCAAGTTCTTCTGAAATGCTTCTTCTGAAATTGAGAAGACAGAAGAAAAAAGCCCAGATGGAGAACTTCCCCATATAATACTTCCTCTGGCTTGCATTTTCCTTGCTCTGGCTCCACACTATCGGCTGGGTACAATAAAAATCAAAATGCTGGGAGATAGCTACATGGTTTTGGAGGGTGCCCAGTCATAAAGAACTTGATGCAAGATGAAGATTTCATTTTGTATGCTTAAAAGTGAGTTCTTCAAGACTTGTTGTGTGTGTAAATACAAGGAAAACTACACAAGAAAGCACCGCGATTAAAACTCTTCTTTTAACTGTCTGTCTCAAATAGAGGAAGCTTGATTTCACTCCGTGTTCTCTGGAAAGGCCATTTCTACTAAGAGAACTTCATATATTGCTCACTTATTAGTTGTTTCTTTGTAGTTATATATATATTAAAAGAAAGATATATTTCTATATTATTATTATATATAAATATGTATGTTCCCACTCTTTTGTAATTTACACAGGCAACAGAGCCACAAGCCATGAAACTAGTATAACCCCTAGCAGTAAAATGCCTATGATTTCTTATGCAGTTAATTTACAACTTTAGTTCCTTTTTCTTAAGAAATACAGGTTCCCTTAAAAGTAGTTACTTAGCATTAACCTCAAGTCTTTTTCCTCCTCTCTGAGTCAGCAGAATTGCTGCTGTTCATTTGGAGCCAGTGGCTCCCAATGAGACTCTTATGTGGGAAGCACATTGTACACCATGGTATTGAATCACACTCATTTTCCTAAATAAGGATCTACGAAGGCTCTCATAATCACAATACATTTTTTCTTACTGTCATGGCTTTCCCTCTAATATACAAGAGGGAACAAGAGAGATAAAGTAAACATTTTTTCCCCTAGATTTTTTCAACTTAATATACCTTCTATTATAGTAGCACAACAGGAGGACAACATACTGTAGAAGAGTAGTCTGCCTGAAAGAGATGGCACATGCACAATTTCTCTGCTAGTATAACGACTGATAGACACGATCAGAACAGAATTCACAAGGCAGACTGCTCTTAACACTGTCTGTAAATAATAATGCTGCTCCCAGTGCTCTAGAGTAAGAGTGATTATCCTTCTGTCTGCCTTTGATAGCAGACAGATAGCTGGGAAGCTTGTAATTGTCTCCTAGGTTGTTAACAAGTCTGGGATTCAGATTTAAGTCAAAGGAAGAAGATACCTTTGAAGTGATTTTGAACAGTGAGATACCTGCCTGCAATTGAAGTGTCTTGCCTCACCTTTGTAAGTACAGAGAAAAAAAAGAGAGGTTTTGCTGTAAAAACCTATAGGGACTTCAGTAAAACAATTGTGGTGTAGAGAAGGGCACCAACATCTTCCATAAAAAAGATTTTCCCAACACAGGCATGCAGGCAGGAGCTAGAAGGGCTGTGTCATGAGCTGCTTATTTGAGCATATCAATGGGCTCCTGGATGGGAGTGCACGGTTTTCTCAGGAGTGTGCTGACTGACATCCACAGGTCAGTTCTGGAGCCCAGGATAGCAAAGGCACCCTTGTGATTGTGTACCCAGTTAGTTATGGGGAGAAGATGTACACTTCATTTGTAAACAGCATAAACAGCTATTCTCTCAGTTTTGTGGGGTGAAATATGTGTCTGATGGCTGTTTGGTAGGAAAAACATTTGTGTCTGCAACTGGGTCTGTTCTGTTGCCCTGATGAAGACAGATTATGTCATTGGCAATTTGTCTATAAGAAGGGCTGTTACAGCAATTAGCTTCTAACTTGCATTTCACATTTTCTACTCATTAGCTTTGATAAATGAAGAGTGCTTAGGATCAGAAGTGCCTCCTGAAATGGAAGGGCTTAACCATGACACCTGTGCATGCAGAAACAAATTGAAATCACTGATACAGTATTTGCTTCACATCTCCACAGTTCCAGCACCTGCTAAATTGCTTCACTCCAGTCCCATGTCAGGTCACGTTCCAGTGATCACGACATTCGTGACCTACCTGTGAGCTTAGACAAGTGGAGGGAATTCACACTCCTCCTCCTCCTCTGCCTTGCTTGCTCTCCTTTGCGTGACAAGACGAAATGTGTGCTACTGGCCTGGGAAAAAAGAGAAAGCTTCTTGCAACTTCCATGACATGATGAGGATGGCATGGTGCAGGGAAACAACTTTCAGAGTTGGTCAGAGGTCTAGGAGCCTTAAAAAAACATTGCCCAGTTTATGCTTAAAACATCTACCAAACTGAAAAACAGTCATAACACCCAAACACATCCATCACCACTTCCAATCTTTCTCTGATTAAACTGCTTGGAATTCTACTTGGCAACGATAAAGAACAGCATTTGAGAAAGGTCAGAAGAAACATTTTCAAGTTCAGTCATCTGGAATAGACACATATTTAGATTGCTCAGTCATAGCATGTTGATCACTACTGTGACTTTAGAGCTCTGCTTTTCTGGTGAGGAGGATGACTGTAGGTGGGAGGCTCAAACCTGTCATCCCTTTGTCCTGCTCTTATGGTACAGCCACGAAGCAAAATTCCTTCACGGATGGCTTGGTGCAGCCTGTGGGCTGCTCCAACAGTGATCTGCTGCCAATGGTTCTCCCTGGACGCCCTGACTCTGTGAAGGATGGGACTATGCTGGGGTGACAGCTGGGTGCAGAACAGCTTGGTGATGTCGGCAGAGGCTGGCCCTACTCGCTCAGTGGGACTGAGCTAGCCGGCACACCCTGTGCTGGGCGGTGGCTGTGGCTCTGCAGTGCCTTGCTGGACAGCCAGCTGCTTTACAGCACCACTTTTTCTGCCTGTGGCTGAAGAACTTCTGTAGACTAAAGGGTGCTCTTCCTGTTCTTTAAAAGACAATGAAAATAAGAAGCCAAACTCAACCTGTTTGTTCTTCAGATTTAACTAATTTTAAATAGTTCAGCTCTATCCAGCTTGTTGAAACTCTGCCTTTGATGTACAAAGAATAAATCCCACCCTCCTAGCAGAGGCCTGAGTGCTAAGGCTTCTGTATGTCAAAAGCTGTTCTGCAGAAAGAGAAACGCACTTGAGCTAATGCAGTTATTACTTGGCTACCACAGTAACTGGTTGCAGACAAATCTGGAAAATTCACTGTTTTGTATTTGCTCTTTTTAGTGTTAATACTGCACTGGAGACAGAGAACGGAGAATGGAGCAGCTGAGCTGCAGGACTACAACCTGAGATAATTCACACAGTGTTTTGAGTCCCCTTCCTCATCACTAATAGAATTCCTGCTTAACTCAATTACTCCCACCCAAAGCTGAATTAACTTCTCTCTGTCACAGTACATTTTTTGCTCTATCTCTATACAAACTAAATTATTTTACCAAGTAAAAGACTTCCCTTCCTCCAGAGCTTCCCTATTGACCATAGCTAGGTACTCAAGTACACATGTCGATCCACTAGGCCAACATTTTCAAATACAATACCTCTGGGTTTTGAATTAGAAATCTCTTGTCATTGGCCATCTAGGTATTAATGCCAAAGGGTGTGTCTGTCCTTTAAAAGAGTTCAAACTCCTTTGTGAAATAAAGGGAACAAAGGCTGTTATATGCTGTGGGTGCATATTGGGTCTGTCTTCTGATCTTCCACCAAAGAGAAAACTGCCTCATTGATGTGGACATTTTTATGTGAAGAACGCCCTGTAGAAATGTGAGTCCAAGTTAAAACACTGACTTTAATCAGTGAAGGACAGATACTGGGTAACAAAGGAGTAGGATCTTCTTAGATAAGTCTCCACGTTTGAACTGTAGGACAGGGTTCAAAAAGCAAAAAAAAGTGCTACTTTGTACACATGGCTGCTTTGCACATGCAGCTCTATTTGTCCACCAGAGCTATCGTGACAGCAAATCCACAGTTACACAATTCTTGGCAGGAAAGTTTAATGTATGCAAGGGAACAGCATGGAGAAGCAATCTTACTCCTTGCAACATACTGGAACTGACAAGTTTTGATGCACATAGTTCTCCTCACCTGCACAGAGCAAAGAACAAATGGAAATTATACCTTACTGGATCAAATGTTATCTTCTTACTCCTTTACATCTTCTTTGTTGGTAATAAACGAAAGGAACATGTCCTTTAAAATTACCAAATGTACTCATATTGAGGGGTAATCAAAGTCATTGTTTAGGCTTTGGTTACCCTTTGCTGTAAGCTACAGATGACTTTGTGGGACATATCTGAGAGCAAGGAGACTGTCTTATGTTTATAATCACCAAGGAGTGGTTAGCACACACAGTTTAAAGTAATCTCATAGATCCATTTTTTAACTAAGTATTTCAATATGAAAACAAGGATGAAAAATGTGTCTCCTCCCCTTATAATATCTATCTCATTAAGACATTTTCTCCTGTTCAGTGCAGGTAGGGTTCAACCTGGAGATATTTTCTGTAAGAGACATGGGAGCTTTGGACTGGAGATAATGCGAAAATACTCATGATTAGCCTCTTCTCTGAAAATGTTTGTATATCAAGGCTTAAAATGTTCGTAAGAGACATGGGAGCTTTGGACTGGACTCATGATTAGCCTCCTCTCTGAAAATGTTTATATATCAAGGCTTAAAATGCTTAATGGTATTCTTTAAAAATCCTTTACATTCACTCTTATGGATAGGAAGTGAAATAAATGCATTTTACCAGCAATAGCACTAGACAGGACACTGTAAGTTTAAGTACATAATATGAGAAAATTAACTGTACATATGTTTGTTGCTGCACAAGTCAAGGAATTTTGACAAATGGAAGGAACATAGTCAGTCCAGTGAGAAATCTCAAGGCAAGCCAGGAATGTGTTGTCAGGCAGTGATGATTTCAGCCCACAGCCCTTGCCAGCCTCCCTCGGTCAGGTCCACAGTTCCAGATCACTGCTCTGCAAAGGGTCACCACTCCCTTCCCGTTAAATCACTGCCCAAAGGACCAAATCTAAAAGTGGCTGGCTGGGGTTTTTCCATTTTGCAAAAATGTATTATGACTACCAGACATCTAATAAACAGTGAAGTTGTTTATATGAGCAAAATATTCAGCCTCTCAGATGGATTCCCTTCTTCTTGCCCTTCTCAAGTGAAGTGGTACCGCAAGTGAAGTAGTACTCACTTCAATTTTGCCTGTTTTCTTCAGAGTTTGTTAAAACTATGAGGGTTTGCATTTTGACAGCCAGTTTATCCCCACCACAGTGTGGTTTGTTACCTCATGCTTTTTATCTATGTTCACACTCACAACTGTTTCACTGGGCTTCTTCTGAGGCCAAATAGTATCTAAATTCCTTAGAAAAGAATCTGTCTGAATTGTGAGGGTCAAGAGGATGAGGAAGTTTGTGGCAATCTAAAGGTTTTTGCTTGCTTACTTGTTCATTTCATGAGTAATAGAAAACGTTCTTAATTCAATGACTGATTTACTTTCAGTAAAGTAAGTTTAAAATGTTAGAAAATACTGTGTGGGAAGTGGACTTTAATCTTCCCAAAAGGGACACTGGCCTTCAGTTTTCAGGTATTACTTCAAATGTACCTAAAAATCATCAATGGTTAAACAGAGCTGCTTCCAATAGTATTTTGATGGCTTAAAAAGGTCAAACTAAAGGTTAGTTTAGCTATTTTATGTTGCATAACCTTCAAAAGACAGCGACAGCTGAAATAACTCAGTAATTTTACGTAACAATCAATGTAATGGCTGGGAAAGCATGAGAAGGGATATATAATTTTCAGAACTCACTGTAAAATCCATGTGGGATGTTTTTTACTGAGAGGGATGTATTTTTACTTCAGGGTAGATAAGGTGCTTTTCTGTAGTTTTAGAAAAAAATCAGTAAAGACAAAGTACTTATATTTTACCATGAGGCAAACTCAGAAAAAATTGATTCTGTCCTCATTGACAGTTACTGATTCATTTGTGAGTACACCTAGAGTTTCCTTCTGGTTTTATGCTGGTATAGCTCACAGAAATTAGTATTAATACTTGTTGGCATTCATCTAGGTAACAAATGTGAAAACGAAATAATTTCATTTATTTTTGTACTTAGTGGAAGCTAAAATCACAGACACTCTGTTAGAAGGGTTTTTTCATTCTTTGTTTCTACTAAGCAGCCTCTTGTCATACAAATGCTGTCATAATTTTGAGGTGAACGTGTTCAAACCTGAATTCTTGACAAAGGTAGGAATTTCAAGTCTGCATTTAAAAAAAGTAAGGGTAAAAAAAAAGCAGCCTCAAATGTATTGTTGACTGAAAGATGATCTTACAGCTGCAGCTGTAAGATTTGGATTTGGGAACCTTGTGGTCCCTTGTGTTTCTTCTGTAGTTGTCCTCAGAGATGTTTCACCTGTTTGATTCTGCCCTCCACTAACCCTGACTGCTGCCTTACTCTGCAGATAGCTCCACTCTGAGTCTCAATCGTTTTCTCACAGCTCTACCACTGAAAGTCTCAGCCATTTAAGAATGAGGATATCATATTTATTTGTGTCTGATATTACAGTAGCAGATGCCATGAACACAGACATGATTTTTTGTAGGAATTAAATGTGGACTTCTGAGTGCACAATTTATTTTGATCAGCCTAAAAAAATAATACCAGAAAAAACATTAAGAATAGGACATTTAAAAAAATATGGGGAAATATAAGTTATTAAAAATAATAGTCAGTGCAAATACAAACTTCTGAGTATGTTGAAATGGAATATATCATGAGTCCTGTTTTAGTCTTCCCATGTCTTCCAAAAGTAGCTTTGAACACATGTTCGAAAAGTCGCATTAAAATACATTAGCATGTTTGAAAAAAGGATGTGCCATAGTAGTTTTTTTACAATCATGACATTTGCTTGAATTTCAAAATTAAAACTTGAATAAGCTTAAATAATTAATCAATTAGCAGATAAGTAAGACCTAATTTTCTTTCTCTTGGGATTACACATCTTTATTTACCATTTATTTTAAACCATTGAGTTTATTTGTAACAAAAAAAAAAATCCGCTTTTAAAAGAGATTAAATATTTCCTGAATCAGCACTACTTTTTTTACTGACTTCAGTTGATTTGAATCAGTATTTGGGGGAATTATTTTTCTGATTATTTTTTTCCAGTTTTATCCATCTCTAGTTTGGATATACCAGTCTTTGTTATCATGTATATCAGCCTAGGCAGTTAATTAGTCCTGGAAGTTTGCCATTATTAAAAATTAATTTAGTACTGATTCACCCTCATTTTTTTCAAATGTATGTTTGAATTATGTCCTACTTTCTTTAGTCATTGACTAGAGCAATTAATGGCATGCATGAGGTTTTCCCTTCATAAAAATCATTAAAAATCCTCCCTTTAAATGGAAATAGAGCTCCATAGACCTTGTTCTGTTGTGACACAATTACAGTGGTTTTCCTGTTCCAGCTCCTCGGGAATGTATATCCATTAAAGAGTCATTAAAAGCGCACAATCGACTCCTCAGTGGGAGTAAGAACCCACTCCCCAAGGCATGGAGCACTCTGGGGGACAGGCTGAATGCAGCTGCTTTCTTACTTACTCTCTGTCCCTATTGATCTTCCACTCCTTCCTGCACGCTGATGTGGCTCCAGTGCACTGACACCAGCCCCAGTGAGAGTCAGGTAAACCCAGGGACAGACTGGATTTTGCTGCTTCCAGCTAGATCTGCTTTAATAGATTAAATGGATGAAGACCTTCCTGGATGCTGAAGTCAACTGGCTCACAGAATAGTCCACATCTATGGCAGGAATTTTTTTCACCTCACAATTGGGAGATCACATGCATGGTGCCCATGGGGAAAGGTCCCTACAGCCCTCCAACTCCCAAACTGTGCTCAGGAATTGTTGAGGCAAAGTTGGTTGATGTGGACATATTGAATTCTGTGGGCCATTCTCAGAGTTTGTGAGTCCAGAGAAGCCTATCCCACCGACCGGAAATGTTCCCATGCGCTGTTTCATTTCCCAATGAAAACCCTGGAAATGAGGATGAAAGCAAGCAAGCCCAAGGTGCTGAGGTGCCCTGCAGAAGCAAGATGACTTTTGGGCAGGCATGGTTACCAAAACTGCCATTAGCCGCTTCCAAATAGAAATGGACTTTAGGAGATTTTTTTAGTACACATTTCTCTCTTGGAAGCAAGTACCTAAATGCAACCCTGGAAGTCCTTGGCTTCACTGCTCTTCCAAGAAGGTTTCACAGTGACAGTAGTGCAAAGCACTTCAGAATACCTGAAGAGGAATGACTAAGCTTAAAGATAGGGCCATGGTGCATTGCTGCTGCTGGCTTTAGGCACTTCTGTGGGGTTTGTGTCAGTGGGAGCACTCAGCCAAATGCAGCATAGATGGTGTTTCAGAGGAGAACACCCGGCAGGAACACTGTTGAACACTAAACTACCCCAAAGTTTTTCCATTTTTGTAGAGCCCTCCTCTTACCTTCTGAGAGGAGGCTGCATCCCTCATCTAAATGGGAGGCTAGTATATGTCTGTGAGGCAGCCATGATATAACAAGGCATTCTAATATGGGAATTTTCCTTGTCAGTCTGTGAGATAGGCCTTTATAACATCTGATGAATGCAGCTGGAGAAATTCTGAATCATGGAGCTGCTGTAAGTGAAACACTGTTTACTTACATTTTTCTAGTATTCAGCTGGGGTGGTGGTGCAGGCTTCACAAACCTGACTTTTTCAGTGCACTGAGAAAATCTTGGAAGGTGCAACTCTGAGTTTCTTCAGCTGTTTCTCATGACTAAGAGCCTGTTGTATTCCAAAGACAGTTTTTAGTTGACCGTCCTACAGGTAGACTTCAGGGATGTCTTTAGGTTACCATCTTCAACTTTCTCTTTGCTTCTACATTCTTCCTAGTTTCTGTATGAGTAGTTCAAGCTGAAATTTCAATATAGCAAATGCAGTGTTTTATTTTTAGATAAAATCAGATACAGAAAGAAAGAAATGGTTAAAAACTTTCTCTGATAGTGAAGTTAGATGGAACACATATGCTGTCTTTATTTGTATAAAGAACAATGTGAGAGAAAAAAGGAAAGAAAAAAATTTTTGCAAAAAATTTCTTTGCTAAATCTCTTTATATGTTTCTGAGTATTTGTTCCTGTTTTTCCACTCCATTTGCCTTTCCAAAAACGAATGACTCTTTATATGGAAACAAGATGGCAAAAGGTAAAAAGCCTTTTAACCTTTATTCTGCATCAGTTTACAATGCAGGGTATCTGACCACAGCTGTTTTCTGGGTTCTTATAGTAGATGACACAAAAATGTTGACAGAAACTGGTACTGCTACTGCAGTTCAGTTTTGCACATCATCTCTTTGTATCCCAGTTTGTTCCTATAGGCTGAAGTACTGGGGGTTTTCTTAACAGAAGTAGTTTTGCCAGCTGATTTTATGGGCAAGATTTACAATGGAGCATTGAGTATGGGTGATTTCCAGTGTTTGTGAGTGTTCATGATGTAAAAGTCCCAGCTGCACCACAACTCTGGATCCTATCTCTACTTTTAAGACAATCTGAGACCCTGGAAATGAACAACACTGACTTTTGTCCTGTTAAAAATTCAAAACGTTTCTCCCCTCATGACACAGTGCGTGAGAGAATTTCATAGTCAGGGTCAAGTTTTCTTTGAAGACTGAGATACCAGCTTTTTGTATCCCGTGGACATGGCAGGTTTCTGACTGATGTTTGGTTCAGACATATGCACAAAGTGCCTGAGGCACCCGCTGAGCCTAAACAAAGAAGCCTGGGAAAGGTCTCACCATATCTATTGTCTTACACTGACATCAGCCTTTCCATTACAAAGGCCTTCAAGACCTAAAGTAATCAATAATGATGAATGTGGTTTCTCCCTGTGTGCATCTGAGACAGATGGAGAGTCACTGTGGTCAACAATAGCCTGCAGACAAGGGCCTTGACATGGTTGTTTAAAAACATCCCAAAAACCGTACAAAAAAAAAAGGTACAAAGTTTTGTGATTTTTTTTACATATTTGCCTGCTTAATTACAGATTCCTTCAGCAAGGCAGTAGCTGCTTGCATGAGGATCAGTGCTGTCACTGAGAAGCATCCATCTCTCAGAGAAATGACAGACAGTTTTTCCGCTTGATTTTCTCTCTCTGCGTCTCCATTCCTTTGCAAACTCTCATTTCCCAAGCTTTCTCCATCTCTCTCTTCTCTTGCTTAGGCTGGTTCATAACATGCCTGTTTACAGAGGCATCATGTAGTGAAAATACACACCTCAGTTAGTTAACCTTGGGAAGAAACTGATTATAGACAGTGCTGCATTTTTAACCTCCTTACATGCAACTGTGTTCACCTAGGACTGGATGGAGGAAGCCATCCCAGTGGCCTATCCTCAGAGAGGCTGCAGGTATCACTGTGATGAGCATGGACTCAGAAAGCAGCCTCTTGCCAAGAGGCCAGGAGGTTGGTTTCATGTTGAGAGCAGATGCTGTGTGTACCTCATCCAATCCCTGCCTGCTCACATTTGTTCCACCCACAGCACGTCTCCCCTTCGGCAGGGGCATATCCCAGTCTTCTGACAAATGCAAACAAAAGGAAAATCGAAGCAGACTGCAAATGATCAGAACTTCATTATTCTCCCAGTACTGCTTTTGTTTTTCAGTTGCCTTAGAGTTCTTTTGTGATCCCAGTAGAGGTGCAGATGGGTAGTTTGGGATGGACAATGATGAGTCCTTAGCAAAACCTATAAAAGAATTTTCAGTAGCACTCACCTAACAAAATTATTTTAGTAAAGCTAGGACCAAACAGAAATACAAATGTGAATCTCAAAAGTTGAATTTGGCTCTCATTTCCAATGGGATGAGAAAGAATCTTTCCTGATTAATTGTTAATAACCTAAAGCCCAATGTAAGCATATTAGCGTGCTTTTTTTTTTAAATTACAGCATATTAGTAAATAATCAGAAACTGGCCTTAAAATATTTTACATAGAATTCAACAGACTGTGCAGTAATGGGGGTACATTGGGAACTATTACGTGAAGGACACAAGATATTTTAATGTTTTAATTAGCATATTGATCTTAAGGTGGCTGTCTTTGCTCCTGAGCCTATGATCCCCACCCCATCCATAGGCAATCTGGGCTGTGTGAACAGCTCCACTGATCACCTAAAAGGATATATAGCAATGCTGTCCTGCTTTGCTTTTTTTGGTCAAAGACTCCTGCTCTCAGTCATCTGCAACACCTTGATTGAATTACTGACCATTGTAGCTGTCTCTGTGCATTGGAGGGGAAAAACCCCATTGGAGACAAAGTTTGTGACATCCAGTGAATGCTTCCTGATTCCCAGATTCTAATTTACGTGCCCTCCATCCATGAGTGATTTTCCAACATTTTCCTTCCCTTCTTTTCACAGTATTACAGCTCTAGAAGAGCCCATGTGGTCTGTTCGCTTCAAGACCCATTTCTCCCACACCAGTGGAAAGGAAAGAGGAGGGATGGCACTTTTAATAATTTATTCCAGCCTTCCCACATGGGGGAGGCGGGGAAATTGAAGGCTTCTGAAATTAGTGGGGCTGCACTGTTGCAGATGAAGGCACCATTTAGCTCAGGATCATGCTAATTCCTCCCTGTGGACAGCCTTTGAAAGAAAACAAAAAATCACACTCAAAGACAGATTGCTTCCTTTACATTAATAACAAAAGTGTTTATTCTAGTAAAAAGTTGGAAAGGAGCAATTAGAGACTTCAGGGAATATGCTGAGTGAAAATGTGTTTTTGTTTATCCTGGACTACAGAGAATTTACTAAATTGCCATATTTTACTTTTTGTGGTCACCAGTGGCACAGTGACCCAGTTGTGGTAATGCTCCTCTGCCACGCTCTGGAAAATCCAATAACCCCTGTGGCTGCCCCAGGGAGCTGCTTGTAACTGCTCACCCCACCACAGAAATGTCCTGTGTGCCTTGTACAGGGAACTTCCATGGGAAATCCCCGGCTGCTGCTTGCAGCTGCTGGCCACAAGGACAGCAAGCATGGTGTGTCTTGCTGTGTGAAGGGAAAGGGATGGCAAGAGGAAAGTGATCCTAAAATTAATATCTGTGGCTTATTAGTAGTAATTCTATATTTACAATGTGCCTGAAAAGCCTTCATCCAAATCTGTTTGGCAAGCTGGTTAGTAGCTCTAGCCCAAAAAACTTTATGTATCTAATCACTACTGATCAGAAAAGATGAAGGAAAGAATAAGATGGACAAATTAAAATGAGCCAGGGCAAACTTAATTTTTAAAATAGCTTTTTATTAATTATTTTATGGTTTTTCCTAAAGCTGTGCCTAGTCCCCTTGCACAGATATATGTTTGGAATGTCCCCATCCACCCCTCATACACCAAGCTAAAAGCTGAGCCCTTGCATCTGAGGGATGCCCAGCCACTGAAGTGGGGTTCAGGTGATCCTGACAGCTTTCAGCAGCCTTAGAGCCTCTTGCTTGAGGGTTGGCTTGCTGGACTGTGAGACACTGTGAGTGTACTGTAGCTTTGCCATTTGTGTGTGTGTGTGTGTACTTTTGGGCACACATTGTGACTCTTGGGGATGGTCCTGTGCAGGGTCAGGAGCTGGACTTGATGAGCCTTGTGATTCCCTTCCAACTCAGCATAGTCTGTGGTTCTGTCATCTGTCTATCTAGCTCAAACCATCTGGTGCTCTGAAGTCACTGATATCTTTCCTTCAAGGAGGTTTGACAAGGTTTCTTAACAAAAATGAAGGAAATGCTGAGAAACTGCTAGCCTTGCCTGATTTCAGTCTGGTATGGCCTCTAGTATAGCCCCAGATGTTCTTATTGTTGTCCACTGTATTTAAACAAAATTAAAAAGAAAAAGAAAAAATTAAAGAAAAACCCAAACCTATTCTAATCTCTGCTATAATTTAAAGTTTCCTCTCATCCCTTAAAGACTTGTGCTTTGTTCTAAAACAGGAGACAACAGCTTACAAAGATGAACCCTAAAAAACCCTAGTGATAATCAGGTAGAATAACCCATCCCCCTTACACACTTTCCCTTTTTTTTCCTGATCTCTATCCAAATTTTTAAATAATATGTTTTGAAGGTCTGCAGACTTGTATGTATGGAAGTAGCTGATTTTGCATAAAGCACCAGGTTGAATTCCATCACCATAACCGGCCAGTCAGTCTCCCTTACTTCCTGCCGTATGAGATCTATAGCTCAGCTTTCTGCAGCTTGGGTGGAGAGAGATAATAATTTCTATGAAAAGGTAATTGGTCTCTCTTGCAGATCACTGGTTTCATGCTTCTAATAAGACACCTATCATCAACCAGTTGTAGGTTTCCGTCTTCAGATAGTTTTAACTCAATGTGTCTTTCCTCCCCTGCCAAAAGTACTGCAGTGACCTTCTTTTGAGATGGCTACAGCCTGGGTATCATTAGCAAGTCCCACACCTTAAAAGAAAGCCTGTAGGTTTTTGACCAAGAAGAGGTGAGAAAGCGCTGGTGTGACTAAAAGTGACACTAAAAGGATCTGTTGCTGTAAAAAGCAATAAAAGTCTGTAAACCATGAACAGAGAGCAGATGCACAATCTTGGTTGGATGATCAGTGCAAACCCAGACAGCTCTGAGCTCTTTTCCATGCCTGTCAGCAGCACCTCTGTTTTGTGTGGACTAAGCTTTGAATTTCTCAGGCTCTCACAATCAAATCCTGCTGAGTCACAGAACTAGAAACACATGAAGGGACACCATGTGTCCACCCCATGAGACATGCTGAACATGGTGACTGACCATACCAAGTGTTATTCCTACAAAAGATGGGCATCCTGTGGGCAGTTTCTTGATGGACTTCTCTCAGTGATTGCATTAATGTGATGTGTTTTGTCCTGTATTAGGCAGATCTAGGCTGGATGCAAAAAGGTTTGGCCACACCATCTTCTGTGTACTTCCCTGTGTCTGACTAACAGTCATTAAGTCCTAACCAATTCTGTGGCATCATTAAGTCCAACCATCTTAACTTTATTAAACTGCAAATGATCAATGTATTGACTGCCAGTGGTAGATGCATCAGTCCAAACTGAAGAGATGGAACCTCTTCTTCCTTAGAGATTTGGCTCCCTGAAAAGTCAGTTGTGGCAAAATCAACCCTGAAATGAAACTTGGTCTGACTGCAGTTCTTCCCAGCTGGCTCCTCTTTCAAAAGATGCAAGGGCTACATCCCCAGTGGTGGCCTGAGCACAGCCAGGACTGTTTTTAGCAGCTGGCAGGGATTAGCCGCCTCCACCCACAGTGTCACCTTCTCTCTCCCACCAGCACAGAGTGGCTGCAGGAAGGCAGCAGCTGGGAATGGTCTCAAGGCTCTGCTAACTCCCAAACCACACCTGTAGATTGTGATGGTAGGGTGTTCTGAAGGCTTGCCAGTAACTGTTCTAATAAATTAACAATACACATTATTAAGTTTCAAGCACTAGGAATATACCTTGACACTGTAATAGATATACTCCAGTAGATATAGCCAAGCAGCCTAAATTCTGGACAAAAAGCTCTGTATTTTCAGCCTACAGCAACTGTTATCCTGTGTCTCAAACACCCTCACTTTGGATTTCTGAGGCACACTAGAAGCTGCCACATCAACACACCACATAATTAAGCAGGCGTTTGATCTGTGTTGGATATTCCTTGCTGGTAACTGAGCCTCCACTTAGTCTTGGTTTCCAAAAGCAATGCTTGCAGTCCACAAGGAGTTTAAATTATACTCTTGATACTGAAATTACAGTGTTAATGTTTTATATTATAGTTCCAACTCGGACATTACATTTACTTATTCATCAGGCTCACACCCAAGGGGCCTTCCCTTTCTGCAATTGGTCATTGAGTGAAAACGCTTTCCTTCTGCCTGACCCGTGCAATCTGCTGCCATGAGCAGCACAGTCTGATTGTATATCACAGAGCCCATGTGGTGCCTTCTTGAGTTATTTTTGCTGTACTGAAACTGCCACCTCTCCTGGGCTCTCTGCACTGTGTGGTGGAAATGATGTGTTTGAAAAATTCTGCCCATTGTAAATCATCCTGTACACCCAAATGGTGCATAAGTAAGGGCTAATAATAGCAAGAGCAAAATCTACTCCAAACCAGTTCTGTATATCATTTGTAAGCTTAATGGAGCTCACTAACTCCTGCTCTTGATATTGAGGATACTTGAGGATACTCCAGTTCTGCTCTTGATCTTGAGGATACTTCTAACCAGGTGTTTTTTACTGATCTGACCAGATGTGCGCAGCTCACATGCTTGTTAGGAGCTCATTGTGCTTGGTGTACGCTCAATCTCATGGTCATTGATGAACTCCAGTGGTGCTCTTTGTGTCTTGCCCTCCATGCCTTGCCCTTCTGGTGGTTACTCATGGCACAATCCCACGAGAACTTGTGGGCCACTGTGTTAACTGAGAGCTGCCAACCACACTGCATTTACAGATACTGAAGTGGGAGAAGTCCCTGCATATATATAATTTTATTTTCTATTATACGATAGATTAATTATAGGTTAATTTTCTTATGCATCTATAAGTGGAAATATGTTTCACTAATCATTTGTTGCCCACAACTCTCTAGCCAAAAATATATTTTAATGTTGATAAAAAATGCTTAATGTAGCATTACTTAAATGAGCCTCATTACCGATCTTAAAGGTTTGTTTTGTTTTTTCTCTTTTATATTGATAGAATTTTATTTTGCATTCATTTAAAAATTGAACTTTTGAAGTTTCTGTGGGTACAGTAATTTTATTTGATGGCATTGCAGCAGGAATTCTTCATTGCTCTATGATGGAAGGACAATATTTATTTTCTGTCCTGGAAAATAATTACTTTGCCCCATGTGACTTTCCTTTCCATCACCCAATTTCCAGATTACTCTCAAGTGTAGCTGTTTTTGTGATTCTTGACTTGTCCATGCAGCCTAGGAACCATTGTAACCTTCTGGGTATTTCTTTATGATTGTCAGTGGCAGAGCTGATCTTCAGCCCTGCACAACAGACTGATAATCACTTGGCAGGTAGCAGCTGTGGGGTGTTTTTTGCATAAACTTTATAAACCTTGGGAACAAAAATAGCTGTTCAGTTCAACTGTGTGTTGTGCACTACTGACCCAGCCATGCTACCACATCCTTATAGTGGAAAATGACTGCAAAAGCTCAGCTGATGTGTCTTTTTCTGCTCCTGCATTGTAATTCTGAGGGTGAAAAACCCTCATGAGCTGCACCCACCTCACCTCTTCCTGCCAGAGAAGCCATTCACTGTGTTTCTTTCAGCAAGTGCTGTGTTGCTGAGGAGGTAAGTGATGTCCCTCAGCTATTGTGCCATGAGACAGACAGGTTTTCTTAGGTAGCTTCTCCAAGCAAGTGCTTTAACACCAGAGTACTATCAAAATCAGTGTCTCTGTCACCTCAGTTGATGGTTTTGGCACAAAGACTAAGGACTGAAATTCCAAATTCCAGGGAAATATTGAGTAGGAAGGGTTAATTACAAAGACAGGGTGTGTGCCCACACTGGCGCTGAGGGGTCCATATTTTTACTTGACACTTTTCTGTCAGTTGCTGTTTTCATTTTCCCAGATGTTCTGGGGAAGACACTCTAGCTGTGCGGAGTACAAAAAGCCAGCAAGGACCAGCCTGAGTCAGGAGAGAGGCTGTCAGGTCCCTACCCCCTCAGTCTGCCCCAGCTGGTGTGTTCTCCCTTCTTGTGGTGCATGAGATGGTTGCTGTGCTGGGCTGCAGGATCCCTCTCCATTTACAGCAGGGTTACATTCAGCCCACATGCTTCAGTTTGGCACAGGAAATCCAGCTCTTTCCTCTCCTCTCCATGGCAGAGCACACTAGTTGTGATTAGGGTTTTTTTCTGCTTTGGTTTTTTTTTGCACATCACCCATGGTGAAAAAACAAGGCTGTGCATTTACAAGAAAGTGAAGCTGACAAATAAAAATAGATGATCTGTCCTTTAGGTGAGCTTTCTCTGCAGTACAATGTGTGAGCTATTGGAGCCTTGTGGAGAAGAACAGTACAAATTGCATGGTCAGGGACTTAATAATTCTTAGGTATGAATCATTGCTGTCAGAGTTTCTATGGGAACAGAGAAATAAGTGAATATTTAGGCTATTTTCACATTAATTATATCAGATCATCCAGAGGTTGTGCAATGTCTAGAAGCATGCAAAGAAACAAATAGCTGTATTATTTAGATATCGCTAGTTACTGTTACTGGGTTTTCTTGAAAAGTATGTTTTATACAACTTAGTCACAAAACATTTAAAATTAACAGAAGACAAACAGGACATTTGGCTGTAAATTCAGAACAATGAACTCATGAGGTTTATTTTTATGTGCAAGTTCAGCCTGGATGCGTGCCATGTAACACAAAAATCCAGTTACCACTTAATGCCTTTTTTTCCTCCCTTGAAGTGATGAGGGCATCTGGATCCCATTTTAAATTGCAAACTAGGCTTTTTAGCTTTTTAAAACAATTTGCATAGCTTGAACTAATTAGTGCTTTGGTTGATGTGTAGGCAGTAAAACAACATGACCCCAAGCATGAGAGAGGTGAATGAAAGCTGCATGAATTTTGGCATTTCCTAACTTTTGAGAGCCTGGATTGGCCACTCAAACATTTCAATGTAAGCAGGGTATACACACAGCGGAAGTCACGAAGTAACACTAGAAGGAGACCCCTAGGATAATCTGTGCATGTTTCCCAGCATTGTAAATGAATGTTCACAGAGTCTAAGTACACAGTGTAATGTTCTGTTCCCCTGAGCAAAGTCAACAGCCTCAGCCAGATGCATCTGTCCCTCTTGAGTTGAGCTGTTCACTGCAATCCCTGAAGCACGTGTGAGCTCCTGACACCAGAGGTCTAATTTCTGTAATCTGCACTATTTCTGCTGATATTGGGCAGATGTCCCTCAGTTCCAGCTGGCTGGACCAGCTTTGGCCAATGCCCAGCCAATTTCCTCTCAGGTTTTGATGTTTTCCTCTCTCCAATCACACTCAAATCTCTGCAGGCAAACCTGTGATTATGTTCAAGAGTAAATAAAATATGGTCTCTTGTGGCTGAATTACAATTGAAGTGGGTGCTGCCAGGAATCAGGAGCCCTCAGTCATATGAAATGATAGAAAGCAGAAGGAGCAGATAGTTTCTACTCAAGACAAATCTAGTTTGTGTGAAAATGAGGAAACCTGAACCGTACCCTTCCAAACCCAAGTTTCAGATCCATATTTCTTAAAGGGATGGATTGGATTAGGTTTTGCCCAGGTTGCAGCACTTTGCAACACTAGGGTGAGAATGATGAGGAGGGATTGCCTTGCTACAGTGGTACAGACCAATAAGGCTTTTCTGCAGAGCTGTGCAGGAGCTCAAGTTCCAATGAAACATTTTTGTTTCATGATACAGCTTGTTCTGCCAAAAGCATTCTGGCATTTCAATCATCTTACCCTTCAACCTTCTGCAGCCTGCAATTCTTCACAGACAGCTTTGTTACAATTAAGGCTTTTTTTTTTTTTCCCCCAGAAGATGACAAAATGCATTCCCTGAATCCCAGAGACTGGGGAATTACTGTTGCTTGAAGAAAATGTTGCTGGATTTTTTAAAACTTGGCAAAAATGTCTTCATTCTTTGTTCACGGAAGTAGTTAAAATTATTTACCCAAAAGGTTCTGAAGCATTTTTCCTTGCTGCAGATACTTTTTTGGCACCTGGAAACGATGATCCCCCTCAATGACACTGTCAGAGGATGGGGCCAGGGAGCAGCTCTGCAGTGCAGCCCTGAGGTCACAGTGGGCAATCAGCTGAACACCACTGAGGTGTGCTCTGACAGCAAAGGCAGCCAGCAGCTTCTGAACTCTGTGACCAGGGGTATGGCTTAAAGAGAAGGGATTGAACCCCTCTGTGAGGCACTCCTCACACCACACCAAATACTGAGACTAGTTTTAGGACGCGGCACAGGAAAGACATGGACAATCTGGAGGGAGCTCAGGGGAGGGTTCCCAGAGTGGTAGGGCTGGAGGGCTTGCCCCATGAGGAGAGACTGGGGAAGCTGGTCTGGGTCAGCTGGGAAAAGAGATGGCTTTGGGGTACTTAACACTCCCCAGCACCATCAAAGGGCAATGAAGAGATGGAAGAGACGGAGTGGGACTTCTCACAATGCTCTAGGATGGGAGGGCAAGAAGCAATGGCCCCAAGTTGGAATGAGAGAGGTCCAGGCTGAGTGTAGGGAGAAACCTTCCCCATGAGGAGGCCACTGAGGTCACCCTGAGTGTCTGTGCTGCCTCCATCCCTGGAGTGTTTCTAGGCCTTTCTGGTCCAAGCCCTGAGCAGCCTGGTCTGATTCCAGCGCTGCCGCTTTGGGCAGAAAGGTGAACTGGGTCTCTCCCAGCCTCATTTAACCTATCATCCTTTGATCTTAACCAATTGAAAATGGGGTACTACTGCTCTAAACACACTGAACAAGTGGCAGTGCTGCCAAGCTGACAGCAGCTGCACTGAGCCTGAAATCGCTCGTTGCAGATGTGATGGATAGCATCCAACCAGCAAATGGCAGGTCACATTATTCTTCCCTTTTTTGCTTTTTAAAGGTGTTTGAGAAACTCTCGAGGTCTGTGCAAGTCTTCCAGATAGAAACCTAACTACCAAAGTTCATCTGTAAAAGCCATATATGGCCTTAAGCAACTGAGCTCAGGTCAATGCAATGTTACATTTTACTATACATTATTTGATACACATTAGGTTTGTAAATTGAGAAATACTGTAGCAGCCCTTGCCAGAGCTGAGCAATCCAAGAAATATTAAGTTTAAAGTAAATTCAGATCTGAACACTGTAGCTGTGTCCACAGTCTTGCACACCATCCAGCTTTCCTTAGTATCTATTACTGTTACTATTTGTTATGACAGCTACATTATTTGTGGGGTAACAGAAGGTTATAAAATGAAGCAGAGCTGTTTAAACTATCAAAATTCCCTTATTGTGTGTACTTTCATCTTAGGTTTCACTATTTTTTGGATGATACAGCATGTACAGTTGTGTACTGTAGATGTGATAAATCTGTATATTAATCTTTGTGACCTGCGTTTGCCCTGGCTCATGAGATCTCAATATTTCCATGGTAAAAAAAAAAAACAAAACCAGGAGGCTCAGTGTAGAAAATCTAAGGCATTTACTGTGTTTATAAATCTCACTATGGGCCTGATCTTGTAATTCCTTTACTTGGTTAAATTTTCATTATTCATCTAAGGACTGCTGCTCAAGCGTAACATTATGTGTAAGGAAGGATTTGTAACATCAGGCCCAGTGACATGTTAACATTAGCAGCAATCATCCCTGTCTTCCATCAAGTGAAGGAAATCATGGAAATGAAACAAAAAGTTCTTGTGGAAATGACTAAATTGTCTGGGTCTGCTGTGGCAAACCAGAGCATCACACAGGGAAGCTGCAGGTGTGCTGGGAGCGGCCCTGTGCCCCACTGAGAGGCAAAGGGCCAGGCAGGGCTGCAGCAGCAGCCTGGGCTCAGCCCAGCTGAAAGGAGACCTGGTGCCACAGCACAGGGCGCCTGGGGGCAGATCTAGTGGGGAAAGGGGCAGCTACAGAGATCAGGGTGAAAGCAGCAGCATTTTCAAGAACTGTTCTTCACATTAGCCCATGATGTCAGGGCATGTACTGGCTTACTACTCTTACTCCACTATTATTGTTACTTTTTGTTTCATTATTCCCTTTAATTTGATACCAAACAAACAAACAGCAATCTAAAAGATGCCTTCAAGGGCTGGGCACTCTGCATGCTCTCCCAGGGCAGACCCTTAACCTCCTTCCCCTCACCAGTAGCATCCTGCAGAAGGAGTCAGTGAAGGCTTTCATTGCCTGCCCATTAGGCTGCAATGGCTAATTAGGAACAGCCTGTGTGTATGAGCAACTCTGCAGCCTGTGCCCAGCCTCAGGAGGGGATGGGGTGGAAGCATTCAGGATATCCAGCCAGGCCAGGAGGGGACAGGGCACTGCCAAGAGTGGTTAGTGCTGGGGGGGTGAAGAGAGAACATGGCACCATCTGCAAATCTCAACCTCGCTGTTCCCACAAAATCTGAGAACAGCTCCTTGTCCTCACTTGCTCTCATGGGAAATAAAACAAATCTCAAGTCTGGCTTAACATATTTTCCTAGCCAAAACCATAAGAAAAAGCCCAGGTTTATTAGGAACAATTATCTACACCTTAGCTGTTGTTTATCTGTAACAGGATGCAGTAAATCAGATTAATCTGAGAAAAGAGGAGGAGAGATCATGTTCTCTGCTATTGTTTGTTTAGTTTAGATGAGTTGCTAGATGCCTTCAAGTTTCAATTTTTGAATCTGTTGCCAAAGGCATGGGGAGATGTATACGAGAGCCTGCATGACTCTATGAACTCACTTAGCTATTTCAGTTCAATTCTCCATCTTTTCTTCACTTTTGAGCTCTTGTTATCTCACTAGGAGCACCTTATGCATCCTGCCGACACTTCTATATTTTTGAAAAAAATTACATTTTTGGCACGTAAGAATGGTCAAGAAGTCAAAGAATACACAGAACTCTCCTGATTAATTTATTTGTATAAGATGTAATTTTGCAAACTGTGCTGGAGATTAAAATTTCATAAGGCAGATGTCTTTTTTTACCTCCAGTGCCATAAGGAGAGATTCTTGTGAATTTTCTTGACTACCCTGAACAAAATTAATTACTTTTTAAAGCTGCTCTCTGGGAGACCTAATTATCTTTTTATCTCTGCTGCCGACGTATTCCTAATCTGATGTTGATCCAAATGGTTTCAGAATCTGTACTTCTTTTTCCTCAAAAATCTGCTGCCTCTCGAAGAGAGATTTGAAGAAGCAATGGCTCAGAACCCCTTATTTCTAATTTTCTGAGCTGCCTTTAAATTTAAGAGCAGACTGCAGCCAAGGAGCAGCAAACTCTGTGCTAATAAAGGTTGTGGTGCCATAGGAGTGAGTCAGGGTATGGGGTGCTTGGATCTCTCTGCCAAAATTGGGAATGGAATGGCCCTGCCTGCTGCAGGGGGTAGAGGAGAGGTGGTATAACAGAGGTTTAGGAGAACTACTTTATTACCTAATTTATTGTGGCATGGATTGCCAATCCTCTTGCAGCTTAACAGCCTTCTGGGTCTGGCACAGGTTTGTGCAGCTGCTCAAGAAACTTTCAGTGCACTTACAATGCAGATTTACAATGAATCTTGGAGTTAGGCTGTGCTTGCATTTTCAGGGATGCTGAAACTTGCCATTATTATAGAAGGAAGAAATAGAAAGCAGAAAAACAAAAAGAACATTCGGAGAAACAAAGGGGTTCAGCAAAGGGGTGAGAGCTGTACATTAGATAAAGACTGCCATCCACTTTAATTCTTGGGGAGGGAAGGAGCAGTAGAGGTGATGTGAGGACTGTCAGTCATCAGCAAATAGAAAACACATGCAGTACTTCTACTTTATGCAGAATAGGAGTCGCTGCAGGAGGGTTCTCATGGTTTGAGACCTTTCTTAGATCTGTGCACATTTGATAAATGCTACATCAAGTGGTGAAGTGCCTTACTTTGTCCAGACCTCAGAGTCCCCATCAGGGGCTGCAGGAACCTACATACAAAGAGATATCTGCAGCAGAAGTTCAGGTTATGTTTCCTCCAAAAGGAATCTGCTTTACATGTATCAGGGACATCCTGCAGACTGGACTGATGCATGGTAAGTTGGGTCAGGGAGGGGATTTACTTGGAATCACCTTACTGCTCTGCACCACGAGAGCCATGAGGGCACAGAGTTAGGAGGTCAAAATCTGCAGCACTGAATTAAGCTGTTGCTTAAAATGAAGTTCATTACCATATGTTTGCAAATACATTTTTTTTCCCTCAAAGAAACTTAAAATCAATTAAAATAATTTGCTGATATTAGTATTTATTTAAGCAGCTCTTAAAGCAATTCAGGATGCATCAGATTTGGAGATGGCTTGCACATCTTTCAGAACTTCATGCATGGTATGATCTTCAAATCTCCACAATGATATCTGACAATGACATTTTCTTTCATTTTGTCATGTGATGCAGGGCTGTGCCAGCCATCTCATTCAGCACAGCAATAAAGAGCCCTGCAAATTTTTATTCACTGTCTTTCAGATGTTAGTTACTGACTTCTTCTTCTGACAGACAGTGAGGTGCCACAAGCACAGTGATGGCTCACACCTCGAGTAGCAGGGGGGGTCTGGTGCCAGTAGGCACATTGTGAGTGACCTGGGTTTGTGAGCTCCTCTTCTAACCCTGCCACTGAGTGGGTGATACCAGAGAAAAAGAACAAGGCTGGTGCTATAATCTTGCATTTAATTAGTGTAGAAGTATAGCTCTTGTGATGATCAGAAATATTGAATTCCATGCCTTTCCAGGAGAGATGCTTTCAATCTTGTAGGAAAAAAAAAAAAAAGACAGCTTTATCTTTTCCTTGCACCAGCATGCAAAGAAATTGTTTTGAAAAAGAAAATCTAATTAAAAACTGTTAACACAGTCTTCACAGCTGAATCACGTTCCTCATGCTTGTCCTGTTGTGTCAAACAATAAACATCTGACTCACCACAGAAGCTGCTGCTCCCCGGGCCAGGCACCTGAGTGCTGGTGTTGTGCTGTTCATTATCACAACTGCTGAGACCCTTTTCACATCAGGCTCTGAGCCTTGATTTCCCTGCAGAACATTTTGCTTTTTTTTCTCTCCAGTTTCCTAATATATTTTCTCTGTCTTCTTGCTGATGAGATTCTTGGAACTGTGGAGATTGTGGAGAATTTGTAGGTGCAGTTTGTCATACCTCGAATTGCAGGTGTTTGAAGCAAAGCTGGGGAAAGCACAGAGTTTGCCAGCAGTGCTCTTCAGATCAGAGGAAGCCTGTGTTTGCCTGAAGAAGGAAATTGGAAATAAAAAGGAAAGGAATTTATTTTGAAGAATAGCAGAATGGCCAGTACTCAATACTAGAGCTACTGCAAAGACTACATAAAATATTGTGGCCAGATGTGTATCTGTATTTATATTTAATGGATAAAATGCTACCAACCTCTCCTACAAAGATATTTCAAACTCAACTGCTTACACTGGAGGTGATTTATTTTGCTAGTATGAGATTAACATACTTGTTGACTGCTAGCTCTTTTGGGATGTTGATTTGTTTTTTTTGCATTTTTTTTCAATACCAATTTAAGATAGTATAGGCATCAAAAACAGCAGTGTAATTATTTGACAGCTAATCAGTTGGGTTGAAGTCTTACCCAAGAGCCAAATAACTCAGAAAGAGTCATTCCACTTAGATTCTGGATCAGGTACTATAGCTTATATTGTTGATATTGAAATATATTCCTAGTGTGTCACATGAACTGTCACGATTTTATGTGGGGACAGAGCACAGTTTTGTGCTGTGTCTGTTCAACAGTCTATAGTGCAGCACTTGTTAAAATTTTAACTGCCACCTTTTTAAAATTTGACACAATAAAGCATTCATTTATAGATGATTATTGCACTATAAAACCTTTAATAGTACATAATGTCTTTGTTTCTGTGGCTTTCTCATTTTCTAAGCAATAAAGACTGGAATTATTTAATTCCTTTATAAAAAGGTATTTCCCTACTAATCCAGTTTCCATGGGAGTATCATATTTAGATGTAAAACAAAAGAGAGGCAATCCAAAATGGATTAGCAAACAGAAATATTCCCAGAGACCATGAAATGCCAGTCTGTCAGGGAGGGTGGACAAAGGCTCATGGTAATGAACAAATACTCATCTCCTGCGCTAGAGACCTGATGTGCTGGGGAGCTAATGGGATTGAAGCAAAAGGGCAATGAGGAAAGAATTGGCCTGGTTCCTGCAGCCATAGCATGTGTTTGATGTGCAGTGACATTATACTTGTGGAAATAAATTATTTATGTTGGTCTGAGGGTCAGCAAAGAAATCTCACGGCTAGACATGAATTGTCGTCCAATACTTCAAATACCTTTTCTATTTGTTTGGGGTCTTTTTCAATTCCTGTTCTGTTTTAGCTGTGAAAGTGGTACTAGATCACAATACTAAGCTGCTCCTGGATCTGGCTGACAAATTACACATTTGCACAAGGGAAGGGAATTGCTGATTCTGCATCTACAGTGGTTTTCCATGTTTAATGGCAGGACAGGGCTCTCTGTTTTCCATGAATAACAGCATGGTCATGATTACATTTTTGCTTAGGTGCTGCCACAGCCTGACCTGGTCCTTTAAAGGATTTGGGTTAAACATTCCCCATGTAGTCTCTTTAGTCTCAACAGTCTGGTCTAGGGAATAAGAGCTTAGGAGTCAATATCCATATCTATATATGTTGTAACTGGTGTAAACTTGTTTGGATTTGAGTCATGGTTTGTTTGTCGTTGTATGTCTGAAAAAATATTTTGTTACCCAGGTTATTTTTCTTCAATATGTGCTTAGCATTTTCCTAAACTAGAAGCAAAAAGCCAGTGTCCAAAATGACTGTCAAAAGGACAGACATTTCCCAATGTCTATAGAGGATGTGCATTATACATGACTGCTGACATAAAAATCTAACTCTATGCAAAACATGATAGAAAAACCTCTCTTTTAGCAGCCAGGAGCCCAGCCTAGGATGTTTTGTTCTTATTTGTACATCTGATGAGCAAAATCTGTGGTTACTAGGAGTGCTTTCTGCTCAGCTCTTTCCTCCAGTCCTTGTATATTCCTCAAGTGTCCTTGAATCTCCACAGGAGTCTTTCTCAAAGGCTGTTTGTTCTTCCAAGTCCACCCCAGGAGCAGATCAACCTGCAGCTACATAGATTGAGTGTTAGATTTTGATTTCATTCAGTTCCAATATTTGTCATTCACTCTACTTCAATTAATTTTTTCCTATTTTTTATGTACAGAAGGGTTTTATGTTGTTGGATAACGTTTGGTTTAGAGCAGGATGTAAGAGGGCGAAAGAGCCCTCTTCAATCAGCCCTGGCCTTTAACCAGCCAGGAATGTAGTGGGGAGTAGAGACAATATTTCTGGGATTTTCAGCCTGCTGGGATGTGCACAAAAATAATCAAATTTTAAATGTCTGTCCTTGAAAATTTAGTTAATATGCATCCAATGAAATTACGCTATGGGCTCCGCTAATTCTAGATACCCTGCACTCAGAGGTAGAAATAATTAATAATATTGATAAAGTTGAGCTTTCTGTTTAAGCCAATTTCTCCAGAGAAGTGAATGTTCTCTTGCCTTGAAGAAAATTCCTTAAATTTAAAGGCATTGACTGTTTAATAATTGGTTACTTGTCTCACTTGCAAATACTGCTGATGGCTCTATTTTTCTAAACTGACTCTCTGAGAAATAAGAAGTGGTTAAAATCTCTTAAATTTTTTTCTGAAGACAAAGAAGAACTCATAAAT
>NW_005054570.1:564172-567863 GCF_000277835.1 Geospiza fortis | reverse complement strand
TTGTTGTTTTGCAGATATTTTAATAAAAGAGGACAGCTAGGTTCTGTCTGTTGTTAACTGGAATTTCTGTACAGTGGAGATATTTTGCTCTCCTTTATGAAGACATACATTTGAGAAGTATAACTAAAATCACCTAAATGTCTTCTGTAAAAATGGAACGAGAGCAGAATGGATGATTTTCACAGGAGTATTTGGCCCATGACAGGCAGGATAAAATTGGAAACAAAATAACTTTGGATAGCTTTATCTAATTTAGGAGAATTGCAGAGAAGGGAAGACAGAAACTGCTGACCCTGTGTGCAAGAAGCAGGCCTGATTTCTTTGTACTGAGTCCTGCCAGTTGCACTGGAAATCAATGCATAACAGAGATTACATAATATTACAGACACTTCTAGTATTGCATATTGAGGGGCTTCGCTTTTGAATTTAACATATAGGCCAGCTATAGTGTTTAATCATTTTTCTATTGCTCTTTTCAGTTTGCTCACATTAGGGTTGAATGTTGTAGGGTAGCCATCCTGCTTTAATTACTGATCCATCACTCTTCATTTTTAAGTTCTTTCTTAAAAATCACTTCTGAAAAATTACCACTATTCCATGGTCAATTTAACCAGAGTGGTAGGTAGTTGCCTCACTGCTGAGAGCCAGTGGATAGGCAGTGAATGCTAAAGACCAGAAAATAACCCATCTTTTCTATGGAAAAGTCTGTCCTAGAGACTGTTGAAAATAAAGGTTTCAGTAATTTCCCACCCCTTTAAGTTCTGATAATGTGAGCACTGGTCTCCAGTAGATGAGCCCTGGCTCTCAGTAAAGATGGAATAAATTATGTTCATGGCCCAGGCTAAAGCTTCCCTGCTCTCTCCATGTCTGTGCCAGGCACTGCAGCTTGCTGTCAGCTGCCACTGGGCCTTGGCCCATCAATGGCTGTGGTTCTTTCACCCCTGCTCTCAGCTACCTGCATGTGTGAGCATTGAGAATATGCAGAGCACATCTGCCTTGCACCTGGCTCCTTTGGAGCACAGGTGGAGCAGACACTGAGCTGTTTGTGCCTATCCTCATACTCAACTCCTGCAATTTATTCTATTTACACCATTATGTTGAAGTTTGATATCCTCTGAAAAAAGCCAGAATTAAGTTGTCTTCTCTACTTTCCCCATCTTCTTCCCTTTTCCTCCCTCCCTTTTTCCAAACAAGTAATTTCTTAAGACAGATTCAGATAGACTGGAAGCCTTAGAACGGCTTATATAAGTCTAAGTGAATGACTTCACTCCTTCACTTTCCCAAGGGAACAAACTGATAAAGGAATATGTTTCAGTGTTTTATTGCACTGGTCAGTCGCATTAACGATGTGTTTTTCCTCTGCGTAAACCTAATGGTTCCCATGGTGCTTTTTCCTGGTGTTCTTGGCAGAAATTTCCTCCCTCTGCTGCTGTCCAAGTTGTGATCATACTGAGTAGTTGTGTTCTTCTGTAGGAAAGAGCTATATCTGCATTTTGCATGTGTAGTCTGCTAAGACATAGTGGAAACTTACAGGAAGAAAGAGACAACGTAGATTTAAGACTTACTAGAACTAAAGTTTCCAAGATGTAATGCAACAGTAGACCAGCATGTTGAAGCAGGACTAATTTTGTGGCTGGAACAGAGTAAAAAGAAAACATGCAGTGTGTATATTGTTCTGGTTCCAGCAGATAGTTCGCAGACATAAATGCTGGGACCAAAAATAGTCAAGTCAATCTCAGTGTTACTTTATTTAGCTACCAACTGTGCTACCTTTTCTTTTACTGTGCCCTTGCACCGAAAGGCAGCAATTTTGCTTCCAGCCGTGCTGTATTTTGCTGTGTGTTCCAAGTTTCCTGGGATAAAACCATCACTTTCCAGTTGTGCAGTGCTTGCTGTAGCAATGAGTGCTGCAGCTCTTGCTGCATGCTCTATTCAGGCAGGTGCCAGCTTCTTAAGTGCACATGGTGTGCTTTGTCCACCTGCCTTTGGCCACTGAACCCGTATGCATCTAGCTGTCAGTTTTCTCAGCTTCATTCTAGCCTCACTACATTCCTACTGAAAATTTGTCATGTGATAGAAAAGAACCAAAAATTAAGTATTTCTAGCAGGGAACAAGGAAACTTAAAAAAAAAAAACCAAAACAAAACAAACATGCTCATGGAAGTCAGTTAGTCAGTTATTCTGAGAATTTTGCTTGCTTTTCCCTGCTACATATGGATTTGGAAAATAATTAAAGCCATCTTCATAAAGCATCTTTCTACAACATGGTTTCACCCAATGATATGAGGTAGCATTGAATAACATGTGGTCACGCACCTAGCCAGAAAGGCATTGACTGTTATTTTTGTCTTAAAAAAAATACATACTGTGAACTGTTTAAGTGTTTGGGAATTTTTTTTACTTCTGTCTAGTTTTATAAAATCTAGTTATTTGTGTTTAACTGCACTGTTTTTCATTTTAAGTAATATCATTTAAAAAGATGAAGTAATAATCATTGAGAAAGTAATTTTAGTGGGAGTTTCTAGCCTTAGGAGACTTTCTTAGTGGTTAGTGTTTGCTATATAATTAAGCATTTGGGACGTACCAGGTTTCAATTGAAAAACACTTTGTACCTTCTCTAATTATTTTAAGAAGAAAACTTGCAGTTTTGAGATCCATCCTGCTCTATCAAGCAAGGTAAAGCCAAAGCTATGCTCTTGTCTGGTTTCATATTTGAAGTGATTTTTTTTAGCCCTTTTGAATACAAACACGTTTAATAGGCTGAGGAACAGGAATCCATATGGGTCTTCAGCAATCCTATAAATACTGATATACTCTGAATAGAATGTCTGTTCCCATGTCTGGGAGACAAAGATAGAGAAAGATCATTTTATTGCTTGAGTATTTTTCTTTTTTGGTTTCTATTTTCCTGATTGAAATCAATATTTCAGGGCTAATGGATGAGGATGTCTGCTGTTGCTGCCTAAAATGCTGACCTTGACAATCAATATATTCAGTTTGGAGCATTTGTGATGTCAATTACTATGGTGATACTTAAGAATTTACTGCCTGCAAAATGTCTGGGTTATTGGGTTAGAGTTCCTCTGCAACCTTATCTTTCCCTCTTTCTCTCTTTCCATGCTCTGTAACTGCTGGGGACTCTGAAGCCTCATGCACAACTCTGCTAAGCAATTGTTTTGTTAGGACTGGATAAATAATGGTGAGTGTTTTGTGCTCTAATTTGTTGATCACTTTGGAAATACAGAGGAACAAGCAAGCTAAAGACAATATAGGAACTCAGTGCTTTTGCTACCAGTCCAGTTATTCATCACTGCTCTCCAAAAAAGCTACAAACCGTCCACAAACCAAAACCCCAGGAAAAGGGAAGAAAAGCTGAGATATTTTATCCTGGTGAAATGCCCCTAAGAATGGTTTGAGACTAAAGAGAAACTCTTTCAATACATATGGGCTTGTCCTAGCTAGTGATATCTCAGGTGTGCCCTGAGCTCCCTGGGGTTTATGGCCTTGCTGGGGACATCACTCTCATGGGATGGTCCTCCCTCCCTTGGCCCCTGCTGATGTTTCTTGGTGCTGATGTGGGTCCTGTTGGCAGCTGTGAGTCACACTCAGCAGCTGCACTTGTGTGCTCTGAAGGTGCCCAGACAGAACTGAGATACAGACAGACTCCAGGAAAATATTTGTTAGATGATGC
>NW_005054570.1:458651-564122 GCF_000277835.1 Geospiza fortis | reverse complement strand
CAGCTGGGACTGGTGCAGGTGCTCCCATTTTGCACACTCCTGGAACATTCCCTTTTTGGCTTCACAATCTGTTCCCACCCACAAGAAATCTTTCAGTGCCAAGAAGCACCAGGGTGCAGGCAGAATCTTGGGCAGGAGGCCTTTTGGGAGCCAGCAGCCCCCCTTGCAGTGCTGCTGCCTTCCTCTTGTGGGAAGGAGGACAGACCTTTCTCAGAGCTAGCCTCCACCAGGAAGCCTCTTCAGAGTTCCAACTGTTTCTTCTGTTGTACTTGTGATAATCCTAGGAGTCTTTTTGTAATTTGTGGGATAATCCACAATCTGTACTTAATTTCTTTGATTTTTTTCTTTCCTTTCTTTTTTTTTCCTCTGTGATGGTGTTTGCAGGCGTCTTAGGATGAGGGAAGAGACGAGAATGTTGACTCCATGTTTCAGAAGGCTTGATTTATTATTTTATGATATATATTATATTAAAACTGTACTAAAAAATAGAAGAAAGGATTTCATCAGAAAACCAGCTAAGAATAAAAAAAGAATAATAGCAAAAGCTTGTGACTGACTGAGACAGTCCGGACAGCTGGACTGTGATTGGCCATTAATTAGAAACAACCACATGAGACCAATCAAAGATCCACCTGTTGCATTCCACAGCAGCAGATAACCATTGTTTACATTTTGTTCCTGAGGCCTCTCAGCTTCTCAGAAGAAAAAATCCCAAGGAAAGAATTTTTCAGAAAATATGTCTGTGGCATTCCTCCTATGGCTTTATTTTTCAATTTCCCTCTTTTAGCCTGTTGCTCACTAGTGGCATGCCTGGGTAGATCTGTTAGCTTTGAGTCCCCTGCAATACATGAAGATGCTATTCCCCTTTGAAACAGGTGCAAGTATTATATCAAGATGTTTATGGGCTTTGTTTTTTGTTTTGTATGACTGAAGAGTACAATGTCTCCAACTCCATGTTTTTTCTTAGGTTGTCAGCCCTAGGCTGAGCAAACAACACAAGGAGGGAGCTTTTGGATCTCCTTCAAACCCAAGTGGTCACGTACGCAATGAATCCTTTGCAATCTGTAAAGAAAAAAAAGGTGGTTTCTTATAATGACATTTCTGCTGGTTGACTAATTTTTAATTGTTCTCTGAGCTGGGGAAATATTCCTAGCTGATTCCTAGCTTTTTCCATGCTGATAGAGACATCCCTGCCAGTGCTGGCTGTATGAAATAGGTGTGTCAAAGGATAAGAGAAAGCATATACAACCAAAGCCTACAAAACCCTGGAGCTTATTCACCTTCTTTCCTTGACCTTCATATTCATTTGATTTGAGGCCACCTCCTCACTATATTGCATGTGATTTATATGGTTCATTAATTAATAACCCAAAATTATATTAAGAAACCATGAATGCACTGGTAACTAATAGGTCTGTCAAGTTCTTACTGAAGTCTTCAGGGATAACACCCAAGGGGCAGAACTTAGATTAAATCCATTCATATCAACTGCCATTACCTAAAAGGTATGACTTAACTGATGAGTGGTAATTGGTTATGAACCATTGTGACCAGATCCTTAATTTGGCAAAGAGAAAGAAGCCCTGAATTCTGCTGACCTGGAAGACCTTGATAAATACTGTCAAAGACTTCAGAGCACAGTCTTCAGCTTCGCCTGATATTTTGTGTGTATCTGAGCTCCAACTGTGAGAAAGCTCTGAAAGGTAAAAGAATTTATTTAAATATTGTAGGAAGAGAGGTTTAATGTGTGCTTGTGTGGGGACATAACAGAGGCTGACATCTGAACAAAAAATGATCTGGATAGTAACAACCAGATATAAAACTATCACAAGGTCTGTAGGGCAGCTGACTAGCCAAGGATATCTGTGTTTTCACTAGAAGTCTTTTACTTCCTGATCACTGTTGCAGATACAATCAAAATCACAGGCAAACCCTGAATGACAGTACCATTTCTGCAAATTGAGAGTAGTAATTGGAAACTGTTCTCCTGGAAAAGCATTTAAATCCTAGTGAATCAAATAAATATTTTTATCTTTTTGAAGTTCTTTTCTTGACTAGAGAATGAATGCCCTATCTCTCCCTCTCTGAATGCCTGTCATTTAAAAAGGTGATGACTACAGACTGAGGTTTTAGAGTATGTTTGTGTAGATCACTGCAGTACAAGATTTAAGGTCTACTGAGTGGACAGTCACTTTACTCTGTTGAACATATATGCTAAAGATATCACTTCAAATATTGATGATACATCCTTTTCACTGTCTCCACATTTAAAATTTTTGAAAAGTCATAGAAAAATAGAGAAGTTTGCTCATCAATGTTTTTTATTCTCTTTACATATTTGCAACAATTGTCATAAATGTAATCAGTCACAGTGTTCTCTAAGGTGATGCTTTAGATCTAGTTGCTTGAAGTATTAGGAAATATGGGTGCCAAACCTGTGTTTTAGTCTAAAGACATTCTCCTGCTAGAGCTGCCTTCACAGATATGAAATTTGGCATGCCTGTGAATTTTCCCAGTTTACATTGTCTCAAATGCAACTTTACTATCAAATTAAACAACAACAACAACAACAAAAAGCAATCCTAATTTTTATATTAAGTTACTAACATGAACAAATGCATTCCATTTCTCAGTGATGTGAAAGATCTTCATGATTTCAAGATTTAAAATGGCTTACCCACTGCTTCCTTAAATATTAGAGCTGAGTTCCAGATCTTGGTTAGGTCTTGAAAGGCATAAAGGCATGTTTTTATTAAGATTAATCTGGTCATTATATGTTTTAATTCCCAAACAGAGTAAGAAGTCTGTGTACCAGCACAATGTGACTGAGCCTTCATTCTTGCAGACTGTACTGTGATCAGTGGTATTTCACACAATCACAGACTCATAAAATGGTGTGAATTAGAAGGGACCTTGGAGATCACCTAATTCCAATCCCCCTGCCATTGGCAGGACACCTTTAACTGAACCAGTTTGTCAAAGCTCCATCTAACTGGGCCCTGAACACTTTCAGAGATGGGGCATCCATAATTTCTCTGGACAATCTGTTCTTATGTCTCTCCATCCCCACTGTTAAAAAAAAAAATTCCACCTAATATCTAATCTAAGTCTACCCCCTTTCAGTTTATCACTGTTGCCCCTTGTCCTGTCACTACAGGCCTTAGTAAAAAGTCTCTCTTTATCTTTTTTTATAAAAACCCCTTTAGGAATTTGAAGGCTGCTATGAGGTATTTCCAGAGCCTTCTGTTCTTCAGGCTATTCTCATAGGAGAGGTGTTCCAGCCCTCTGAGCATCTTTGTGACTCTCTTCTGGACTCATTCCAGCAGGTCCAGGGGCTTTCTGTGTCAGAGACCCCAGAACTGGAAGCAGTACTGCAGGCAGGGTGTCACAAGAGCAGAGTAAATGTGCACAGCCACCTCCCCCAACCTGCTGGCCGTGTTGCTTTTGATGCAGCTCAGGATATTTTTTGCTACCTGATGTTGAGCTTTTCTTCAACTGATAACCCCATGTCCTTCTTCTCAGGGCTGCTCTCAATCCATTTCAGTAGTAAAAAAACAATGGAGAAGAGATAGAAAGTAACATGAATAATTTCCAGCAATTGTACTATGAACTGAGCAGACTTAAATATTTTTTTGAGTCAGGAAGATTAGCTAAGTTGAAATATTTATCTCTTACTTTGATTCACCACCCCTCACATTGCAGAGGGAATTTCATTTGCTCTGTAAGCATAATTTTGTTTGATTGGGCAAATACATCTTAACACTGCCACAGTGATTGCTCATAAGGCATTATATTGCTTGCTTGTTTTTTTTGAAAGTGCCTACAGATGCCATTTAACACTTCACAAAATAGATGTTATGAACACAAAATAAATATCAATCCTTCTCTCAATGACCTAGTGATGTCAACATGTGGTGAAAGATGAAAGGCAGTGAGGCACAGAAAAGGAGAAGAGACAGATGAAGCAGTGTGTTAAGTAGGTAGCTACTGCAACTGCATGGCTCAGGCTTATCAGAGGGAAGAAAAAGTGAAGAGGGCTGGCACAGTCCTCCTATTAACTCTGCCTAGAGCTACCTGTAAGCCAGTCCCATGAGAGAGGAGACACTGCAGCATTGTTTTCCTGCCTGTCAGCAGCTCAACCATGCCTGACCAGCGCTTCACAGATTTTGCAATAAGAAATATTGCATCCATTGTTTCTGACCAAAGTCTAGATTAGCATGGACATGAGTGAGACCATGTAGAGCAAGAAAGGATTTTTCTGTAGCTAATGCTACTTTTCCATTAGTGGAAGTAAAGGAGAACTAGGAATGTGAATGTGGTCATCAGTATTTTTAGTGTCTCATGAAGCAGTCCTCCTGAAGCAAGGGTCTCACTTCCACACTGAGTTGATGAAGGCAAACAGGTTCCTCTTTGCAGGAACCCAGACTGCTGTAGGTTGTGAGTTCTTTGTTACAAAAGGAATGAAGAAATCCCATGGCTTTGCCACCTTTCTCTAGCTCCTGATTGGAAAAACTGATATGGTTATAGCTAACTTCTGAGGTGAAAAAGAATTTAATGAAGGCACACATGCTATGTTCAGAGATGTCCAAATTACTTCTAAATGTGGTGTTTCCTGAACAAGGACCCCCAGAACTCAGGAGCCTTCTCTATTCCTTACCCATGCCATACCCTTTAAAGAGTGAGTCTTTAATATAGGTCATATACTCTACCTGAGTACTAGAGAACAGAAAGGTTTGGTGGCTTGGGTTTGTGGGCTCTGCAACTTATGGGAGAAATTTCTATTAGCTCAAAAGAGTCTGAGCTAATAGAATTTTGACACTTAACTCTTGAAAATACTTTTTAAAATTAGTCATACCTCTCTTTCAGAGTGAATACAAGTTAATCTATGAAGATGTGAATGGTATATTTAGCTGTGTGGTGAATGTACTTATCTCTATTAAATGCTCAATGCATCCACATTTCTAAATTTTTGATTACCAAAGCAAAGACACTGGAATGATATGTTTCTAGTACACAGTAAGGTCTGATTCATCTTGATGGATGAATAAGATCCAGTCTTCCTGTTAATGGACGCTTTTCCTAGCACAGCCATCGGAGAAGAGTAATGCATTGCTGAGGATTTTCACTTGTAGGTACATTCTGTAATTGCACAGCTACCAAGAAAGATAATTGCTGATTTCCAGATGTTACCACTGTGGTCAGGGCCACTTACTGTTTTAATTTAATCCTCCTCTGAACCTTCCTTTTCATTAATTAAAATTATGAAAGTAGTTTCTACATTTAACTGCACCAAGAAAGACAAACAAAACCTATTTCAAAAGCCTGTTTGATTCTAAGCACTCTGACAGTGTAGTGAGGGCAGTCACCTAACAAAGCCTTCTTAGTGGAAACTCACATGCTAGAGGAGAAAGCAGAACTGAGATTGCTGCACTTTTAACATGATTCACAAATAACAAGCATAAAGAGCAAAAAACCCCACACTTCATTGTTCCAGCAGCGTTCACCCTGACCAGAACAGACAGGTTTTCAGCTTCTACCTCCACAGTGGGTCTCCGGAAAATGAAAGCTGAGAGGCATTCTGCAAAGTCATGCGGAGGAAGTGCTCCCGGTTCATTGTGCTCCCTCGCACCCCGAAGGCGCTCTTTGCAAGAATAGACCATATGTTAATGACTGACTCACTAACCTCAAAGCCAAATCCACATGCTATGAACCACAGCTATTACCTTTCCTTTGTGCACTGTGCTCTTGCCTGTACAAAACCCATAATTTCAGAAAATGTCAGGTGCAACTGTTATATCAAGATGCAAACTGTGGAAAGGCAGCTCATACATTTACCAGAAAGCCATTAGGAGAAAACGTATATGTACTGAAATCAAGATAAAAATAATGTATAAATATATCCACAAGCCAAAAATATGATGTTCTTTTATGATGAAAGATGCTTGGAAAACATTAAGAATAACAAAGCAGATTCTTTCCTACCATAAAAAGCTTTGCTCAGCACAGGAGGGCTTCAGGACTGCTGGAAAATATGAGAAAGGTAAACACAGAACAATGATATCACCCAGACATTTTGAAACAGGGATTTTGTGTTTCAGATTGTATGTAATTGGTCTGCATATTGGATTTGTTTAAGTACTGTAGAACTAACATATCTGTACGGTAGGTGAATAATCAGGTACTTTTGTATCTTCCAGTGCTTTTTAATTTTCTTTTGTCATGCCCTCATCTCTTTTTTGCAATAGCTTTGATAGTTCCTCACATACACTGCTCCTTTACCCTGCTGTTAACCATGAAAGGAATTGACAGGTCGCCTCCCTGGCTTGTTAAGCTCTTGAAGCTTGCTGCATCCTGCATGTAGCATGTTTCTGATTATGCTGGCAGCGCAGACATTTGAGCTCACAGCTGCTGCAGTGCTGCCAGATCAATACACAGAGCACAGTGAGCCTTTTGTGTAGGTTCAGAAATCAAATTTCTCTTGTATATAGGGCAATCTGTAAAGTAAAATCTCCTAACAGGCAGTTGTCCTCGTGGAGCTTCACTGAGAAATGCATTTATCAGCGTATTTAACAAGGCACTAAGAAGTTCTCAAGACCAAATGACAAGAAGGGGCTTCCTTGCTTCCGATCAGTGCCACCTCCCCCTCTGCCTCTCCCCCACCCCAGACTCCATGGTGGGAAGGCACTGCATATGTTTCTGCTTAGACTTGTCTGCAAAAAATCAAACTACTAAAAGACGCATCAGCTGCGGACATAAACCTGTCAGAAAACAATTATCAGCTGTATCTCTCTGTGATCTTATTAAGTCACTTGGGTCTTGATAACCTTGCAGATGCCCTCTGTAGTGGAAATAGTCAAGGCAGAGATAATGCAATTTATTGATAAAATGAGGAATCTGACTGGGTCAGCTTGAAGCTCACTCAGCTGTTTGTTTGCAGGGGGTAGGGGCTGACTCTTCCTAATTTCTGTGGGTTTGTTTTGGGGGGGGGTGGGGTGGGGTTGTATGCCTGATAGGACTCAATTTATATTTTTTTCCTTCCATTTGATACAGACAAGATCATTTTTTTCCCTCCAACTACACTGAGCATTTAGCTTTAGAGCTAATACTCAGGAACTGCCAGATCAGCAGAGAGGAAAAAGAGAAAGAAGAAAAAGCAGGGAAGGATCAGCCACAGAATGTTGTGGAGAGCAAATTAAAACCTAATCTTCTCCTAGACCTTTGTCCTGACACTGCCCTGGAAATGGTTGTGTTAAGGGTGAATCTTGCAGGACTGCTAATGAGTTGTGTTGGACTTTGGATCTGCAAGGTCAGGAGAACATAAATCCATAAAAACTGAGACACAAAGAAAAGAGTATTGCATGTGTAGGGTGAAGTGACCATTTCAGCAATTTGGGCTCATCTTTATCTGTACTTTTTAACTCACTTGTAAATTATTTCCTTAGGGGTTGGATTTGGAGATTCAAATTTTTAAAATTTCACCTGATGGTAAAATTCAGCCCAGTAACTCACTTTTCCACAGGGAAAACTGTTTCTCCAGAGGAAGGGAGATTGAAGATAGAGGAAATTGCAGAACTTTACTTCTGAGGAAATGGCTGGTCTCAGCAAAAATGTGGAAATATGGCCTACATTAACTTTTCAGCAATCCTTTTCACTTTGTTTTTGTTTTGAAGAGCAGACTTTAAAAAAATGCTACTTTACAGAGTGCTTTTAAAAAAACCCTTAAAGGAAAAAACATTGGGTTGAGTGGCAGGATCTAGCACTGGCTTGGAAGAGCCCATGGAGAGGAGACCCATGTCCTTCACAGGTCATGTGAGGGCTGTCTCAGCTTTGCCTTGCTCCAACATGACTGAAACAAGTGGGTGTGAATATGGCTGAAGGAGAGGTTCCCCATGAAAGAAGATGAGAACTTAAGTTTTTAAAATTAGACTATACGAATGTTTTTAATCAAGGACAACAAATTTAGTATGGCTTCAACAAGAGATGAACTTTGAAGTATATATATTCAGTAAGGTGAATCCATTTTTATCATTTCAATGCAAACTTTTTTACATATTTTGTAAAAGATTGATGGTTCTGCTTCCTTATGCTATAGTAAGGTGTCTTGGTTAAGATCAGTTGTCTCTGTCTACACCACTCTTACTACAGTCTGATGATTTAGTTCTAAAATATGATTCAAAACAGACAGAGATACTCTTCAGAGATGCTTTCTTGAATATAGTCAGATGATCACTTCCTCAGAAATCACTCCACTTCCATTGAATAATCATTAGAATTTTTTCAAACTGGAACAGTATCACCTTTCAGCTGGTTTCTACTCTGTAATGAAGACTTGTACATACAGATATTTATACATAATAGCACAGCCTTTCTCATCACGTGTGTAAATTGAGAGCCAGTCTGTGGAAGTCAAATAGAGATTTGTTGGATCCCATAAAGGGGATGATATTATATGGAAACAGATGGCTCTGTACCAAAATCAAGAATTATTTCCAAATGCAAAGATTGAGGGTCTCAGCTCCCAAAGCAAATGTTCTCTGATAAATCAAACCATGCAGGAGCTTGAGCTGTTCAGTCTGTCTCCAGACTCATGGTCTGGTTTGGAACAGGAGCCAAATGAGGACTGAGGATCATGGTCTGTTTGTAGCCACATAGAAGCAGGGTATCTCAGACTTGATGGGTTTACAGTCCACCTGCATATTAATTGCTGGTGCTGCATGGAATGGGAACCAGGAGAAGCCATTGTAAAGTATTCCACCATCTTAAAAAAAAAACCAAAATAACACATACCTTGGTCTGTACATTTCATTTAATGCGTTGATTTCATTAATCCGCTGAGAATTGCTTTATTTTTAGATGGTTAATCTGAACAACAAGGCTAAATACCATGTAGCAGTTCAGAGAAAATGGAGTAAAAGCATTCAATTATTTATGACAAAAAAATCTAAACCATTCTCTTTTTCTCCAATAAAGCTTGGATCTGATGCAGAAAATTCTTGCAACTCCTGTGTGAATACTAATATTTTGTCACAGTTTGAACAGGTCTTGCAAAATTCTATTTGTTGCTGATGAAGAATATTAGGAGATATGGACATGACAAAGTAACAGCTTTATGAAAGCAAAGTGCAAGCATGGGTCAAAAACAGGAGGGATAAAAAGGGGACAGAAAAAGCAGTATATGACTGAAAGCAAGGAGAACAACAGCAGGCAAAGTGTTTTGTATCCCCAAGAAATTCTGGAGGATTTGGCCTCTTAAAAGTTTGTCAGTGCTTGATGGGGATTGCAGTGCAATCTGCACAGTGAGGCTTTGGGGTCAATAAAATTGCAACATGAGCAAAAAGTTTTTATTTCTCATGCATGAGAAGTAAAGAGGTGATGATGATAAGGCAGGAACCTTGGGTAGTGTCCCTCTTCAGACAGGGGCCATTGGTGAGAGGGATACATATTCTGAAGCCTGGACAGTTTTGATGAATGAATGTAGTTGTGGGTTGTCTGATGTCTTACACTTTTGACAGTAAAGGTATAACTATATTTTTCCTTTTTTCTTTTCTCTTTTATATTTCAGCATCTGATGGTTATGCAAGAAAGCAGAACTATGGATGCTGGTCATATCCTGCATATTTTCTCCCTTTTCCAAGCCTCTTTATTTGCTTTTTGCTATGTACTTTCAATGACACATCCCATCTGGTTCTGCTGTATTGTATGATTCAAGATAATACTTAGTGTCATTAGACATCAAGATGGGACACATCAAAGCTTGTTACCAGTGTGTGTACCAAAGGCCTTAACCTTCAGAATTCCAAGTAATTTCTTATTTAAGTTTTAGAGTGTTAAGCATGCCAGGAACTATATTTCCATGTTAGGGCTGATCTTACAGCCGAGCAAACTTTCCTAAAACAAATTCAGGGACTTTTGTACCAAATATACCATGACTGGGCTGAAGGTCAGGTGAGCAGCTCTTTCTTCCTGAATCACTCAGTTGCATCTCAGCCACCCATTTATTTTTTGGTTGTGTTCCAGTTGTGTCCATTTTTCTGGTACTCTTCCTTTGTAAGGAAGGGGTATTCTCAGGGCCCATGTAGGGCAAATTTGTATTGCTGAGCTGCAGAAAAACCAGCTAGTGCATCTGGTACTCTTCCTTTGTAAGGAAGGGCCCGTGTAGGGCAAATTTGTATTGCTGAGTTGCAGAAAAACCAGCTAGTGTGGAGGCAATGGACAGAGCCTGTCATACAAAAGCATCCTTTACACATCTTCTGGCTGTTGTGTCCTGTATCTGAGTTTGAAACCGTGGTATTTTTAACTACGACTCACCAAATCTGTTTTGCTGCTGATAGTCTGTGGTTGGTAAATTTTATGAGCCTAATCAGTCTGGGAGCTACATGCAAAGTAAAGCTAAGCCAATAGTATCTAATTTCTGCATAGAATAGGAATAGATAACCTAAGGAGACTTTGTCATGTCCAAAAGCACGTAAATCCATCTGACATTAGAGGTACAGTCACTGCACACACACACACACACAAACCAGGACTTCCTGCTTTTGTGTCCTGTTTCCCATGTAGTTTGTTTATTGCAGTCATTGTTTTCTTTAGTCAGGTGGACACATCGTGCTGGGGCCCTACAACAAAATCAGATGTCTCATAGGATCTGCAGAAATGTCTGAGCTCAATCAGGAGAGAGACCCCAGAGGGCTTCAGCGGGGTCACACAGAGCAGCAACAGAGAAATCTCCCCTGCTGGGTGCTGCTGAGGATTATACCCTCCTGCGGATGCCCTGGTAATCCCATAATCCCTAACCTATGACTGGCCTCTGATCTCCTCTCACTCCAAATTATTTCGACTTCAAGTAAGAGGAAGTTTAGAGAAGAAGAATAATTATGAAAAGCCATTTCCATTAAGCTCCTAAAGCATTTTTAGCCAGTTTAACAGAGCAGTTAATGAGAGCAGTAGAAGAGGCCTTGGGAGGTGGCGTAGATGTCTTTAATGCTTCTGCGCACTTTTCCTTATCTCCAGCACATCTGCTGAAGCAAACAGGCAAACAAGATGTGCTTCCAGTATGCACTTAACACTTTATATGCTGCAATTTTAAAAAATGTAGAGAAATGCTTTATTTTTTCATTGATTTAACAGCTTTAACTGCTGTAATATATATTATATGAAATATTCCCTCCACACACACACACAGAGGCTTGTAAGTTTAGGTTTGGTTACTACTAAAAAGAAGATCTATTTTACCAAAAGTAGACAATTTTTTCTTTCCACAAAAAATGGGTTATTCTGTTATAGCCTTGAAGTAAGGCTTTCACACTACAGTGAGGAGATAGTAGAATAGCCTTTCTGGTGATGCCTTTTTATGTATTTCAAAGCTAATCCCAAATTAAAATAGTCTAGAGTGTAAAAAAAGACTGGTTTCAGTAATTTATTACTTACAAATAAATGTAATTGTAGTTTTCTTTTATGTTGTTATTGACAAAGCTCTAAAATATGGACTATTCTGCTCTAGGTATCTATTTTACATGGCTCCTATGTAAAAGTAATATTTTAAAGTGCTTTTTCTGTCTTGTTTTTAAATTGTAATATTTAAAATATTTGCCATTTTCAAAGCAGTTCCCTTCTTCATCTCTCCCCCAAAGAATTTCACTTTCTTTTGTTCTACTGGGTGTTTTTAATAGTATGAAAATAGAAGATAAATATGCACATTCCAGAAATGATAATATTTTTATTATTACTGAAAAGTTACAAATAAGCAAGAATTGTAAAAACAAATTTGATAGAAAAAACATCATATGATAGAGATTTTTTTTTCAGCTTAGCAGAAATGAGGGAATATAGCTTGTCATGAGGGAAGTATAGTTGGAATTCATTACCACATATTATTGAATGGTGCCCTTTCTCCTTTGAGGCTATTTGAACTTCATGTTTTTGGTGTGACAGTTGTTTTTTACTCTAAATTCAGCTCAGTGCTGTGATCTGAACTGTGGTCTCAAGGTGCTGCAGTTAGATAATCTGCAACAGGTAAAATGACAAATATCCACGATTATGTCCCGCAATTTTTTACAAGCTATCAATACTGCTCTTTGAAAACTGTCCAAGCTGCCTGTCTGTTGAAGGCAGATTTAGCTCTTCTGGAATGAGGTTCTTGCAATATTTCATATGATGGTTTGTGCACAAAACTGTACTATCATATTAAAAATGGGAGTAAGTTTGGTCATTTTACAAATCCAAAATAATAAATACCATCATGACTAAAACTGTAATTCATTTAATGGTGTCACATTCTTTTAAAGTCACTGGTACTCTGGATTATGTCCCATCCTTGCTGTTATATTAGAACAGTGACATAAAAATGCATCATTGACCTCGCAGGAAAATATAATTAAAGGAGAGTGCTTTATCTTTTTCATTCCTTTGACTTCTCCCTTCCAGCCATAACTAGTTTTACTGTAGTTACATTCCCCTCCTCCTAAAGCAAAAGTAATTAATCTACTTTCAAAATTTGCACTGCCTCCCATTACAAAAAGTACTTGATTTTTCTTCAAATGGTCTCGTCATTGTGTGATTGAAAAATGATCTGAAACACTTTATCAAAGATCAAACAAATGCAAACTGCAGTAACCATTAGCTAACTGTTTGGCCTAGGCTGAGTCACCCACTCATGTCCTGGGCTCCTGAGCTCAGTATGTGCCCTGATCACTGCTGGAGTGGGGCACCCACAGCTTTAATTAGACTGCAATATCTCTTTATAACCAAGTTTGAGTTTAATAATAGATAGGTGTGGTGATGGCCTTGCTGCTGTGGTAAAGAGTGGGCTTTTTGAAAGCACTAAGTAAATGAAGAGGAACTGACAATCTAGAGGAGATGGTTGGTGATGGATGTGTAAGAAGTGCCTCCTTCTTGGAATACTTCCAGCTTGGAGTTTCACACCTCTAAAATGGCAGTGTGCTCTCTCACAGCTAGAGATGGCCAGGGAATGCTGGACTAATGTAAACACTGCAATGTAATGCAAACACCGCAATGTAATGTAAACACTGCAATGTAATGCAAACACTGCCAGCTCTAACACGAGTGGCAAGGTGGTCATCAACTGATGATCCTGTGCTCCAGTTCACGAAAACCACAGATAAGCACTGTCCCCTCCAATCCTCCTCTTTATTCCTTTACTGCCCAGAGGTTAAGACGAATAATAGAAGTTTCTGGTTAAGAAAGCAAAAACAAAAGCAAACCCGAACATCCAAAACCAAATACTAAAAAACACCTAAAGTTATTGAGTGGCACTCAGAGAAAGCTCTACATTCCCCTCCTCTATGGATGAATCCTCCTTGGAATCAATACCCATTTTACAAGATTTTAAACTGGTTTAGATCATTGAGAAAAGTAATTGATGGGGACATGGGATCACAAACCAGGAGGAAAACACTTTGTAGGAAGCAGAAACAAGAAACCTCAGAGGGACTTTTGCATAAAATTTCCCAAACCCAGAACTAATTCTGATGAATTCTGCTTCTGATGAAGCAGAAAGGAGGTAACTGGGGAAAAAGCCCTCAAAATAAGTCTACTCTTTCAACTCTTCACTCTTTGCACTTCAGTATGAGGGTTTTATTAATTAACTGGGGTGGTGGTGGTTGGGGGAGGGGAGAGGGGCAGAGCAGTGGTATTTCAATACAAAATTTAAATGGAGAAGTCCTGCCTTGAGACCAAGAGCTTAAGATGAATGCAATTTGCAAGCTCAGTTACTACTATGACTCTATATATATATCTATGCTATTATTCTTGCTTATTGTTTCAGCTCTGGTGTGGCTAACTCTAGCTGAACACTAACCAGGTTACTGTCCTGCTGTCCTCAAGGACAGGCATGTGAGTTCCATCTTCTCCTGGTCCACTGGTCTTTGTCCCAGCCTTGGCACCTCTGAGACACTACTTAGATAACATAGGGATATCTGTTATCTCTTTGCAGAAATGGGGCTCAATGGCTCCTAGGCTGTCCTAAGCTTCCAGACACCACAGTGATTTAAACACACTGAATTCCTTAAATCTAGCCCACAGCATCCTGGATTTATATGCTACTCTTTGGTAATACAGGACAGATGAAAGTTAACAGATGCCGAAGATGTATATGGGTTTCTAAATACAATTATCCTCCAGCTCAGTTAGTGCAGGAAGGATACAGAACTAGACAAAATAATAAACACACATGCCTCTGCTTACTTCCCCCGATTTTTTTTTAAATTTTTTTTTATTTCAGAATCTTTTTGTCTTTACTTTCTGAACTGTCTGTGATTTGGGGTAGTAGCTGTTCTTTGGATCCTCTTCTGAATATTCTTGAGTCTCTCCTCTTTACACAGCCATTTTTCTTTTTCCTTGGCTACTTCCACTTTGAAAGAAGCAATACCTTCTCTCCTGCAAAAAAAAAAGTAATCCTTAGGTATGAAATAACTTTTAGTTAAAGGGTTGCAAAATGACATCTAATTCCTTTGTTTTGCCTTGGGAAGAAATTCCAGTGCTCTGAGCCTCAGCTCTCTGAAAACAAGATGGACAAAACTTCCCCCAGCTAACTTTACTTTTTAGATTTCCCCACCTAGTTTCATTTTAATGAGGGTTTCTCAGGGTTATGTGTCAGCATGCCATTGAATTTCAGCTAAGTTTGGCAGTAGAAAGGCAGTAATGAAGGCACTCAGCACTGCAGTCACACTGGAGCTTGAAATCTTGCAGAGAAGCTACTAAAATAAATTACAGTTCATATGCTCCACATCATAGAAGCAAAGAATCACAGAATAATTGAGTTGGAAAGCATCCATCAAGATCATCAAGTCCAACTCCTGGCACTGTGCAGGACACCCCAAGAATCCCACCATGTGTCTGAGAGTGTTGTCCAACTGCTTCTTGAACTCTTTCAGGTTTGGTGCTGTGATCTCTTCTCTGGGAACCTGCTCCAGAGCCCAGTCACCCTCTGAGTGAAGAACCTTTTCCTGATGTCTCACCTAAACCTCCTCTGACACAACTTCATGCTGTTTCCTTGAGTCATGGGTCACCACAGAGAAGAAATCAGTGTCTTCCCCTCATGAGGATGTCAAAGACCACAACAAGGTCTCCCCTCAGTCTTGTCCAGGCCGAACAGACCAAGTGTGACCTCAGCTGCTCCTCATACAGCTTCCACTCCAGACTCTTCACCATCCTTGTGACCCTCCTTAGGCCATTCTCTAAAAGCTTTTTTTTTTTTTATTGTGCCAAAAATGGCAGACTCAAGGTGTGGCTGTATCAGTGCAGAGCAGAGTGGGACAATCCTCTCCCTGGCAACGCTGTGCCTGATCACCATCAGTGCACAACTTTCTACTGTGTCATTCCTTCTTCTCACACACACACAACACGCAGGTAACATCTTCAGATGTTTTCTGTGCTTGTGTAAATGTAGGTGCTACAACATTGCCCAGGAAATCTTGTCATGAATGTCAGTAAAATTTTACTTTATTCTAAAGCAAATATCTTCCTTAGTGGCATACATATTCAATAGTTCTGGTTTTCACTCAATTATGGAAATTATTTTAGATGGTAGTTTTCTCTCATGTGATTCACTCAGTACAGAAGAGAAAGGGCTTTCTCTTTCCTGTCCTTTGACCTACCATTGATATCTATTTCCAATTCTATCTCATACTTTGTAAAGGGTTTTGATTTATGGCATTTATTCTGTGATCTTTCCATCTTTCTAACATTTATTGCCAGGGTGAAATCTTTCATGGTGTTGGGAACCTGCAGCCTTGGGTCCAATGTGAAGGCAGGGGACAGTGTAGAAAGTGGAAACATCCTTCCCATGCTTGTGCTGGGGGTGAGCTTAGGATATGACTGTGTGTCTCCAGCTCAGTGCCTGCAGGGAGAGGCTCAGAGGTCACTGACATTCCTCACAGTCCCATCCAAAGTTAGACACAAACCACTGCCCTCTCCGGGGCCATCAGCTCCTTTGTGCTGGTGCCCCAGCTGCTGATGCCGCACTCGACAAAGGGGATGGAGAGTAGATCAGTCCTTCTGCTGGAGGGCTGGCAGGAGGCAGGAGATGGTCATGCCTTTTCTGCTCTGCAGAATTTCCCTATCATGTAAAATCACTGTGTTATTTTCTCCAGGCCACCTTGCCTGCCCTTGCTGAAGGAGGCTGTGCTTGGCCAACCAATGGTGCATATCCCTAGTATATGCTGATCCCTTTTTTCAGCATAAGTTTCATTCTGGATGCATGAAGACCTGCTGGGCCTAGGAGAGGGCGTAATAAAATCAGATGTGGGTTCCCCAAAGCTGGAGAGATACTGACTTCATCCACCCTCTTGCCCAAAGGTTAACCTGGGAATGTGAACAGAGGAAACAAGAACCAACAGAGCAGCTGACCACTGATCACTGCTTCAGTGAATAAGTAAGGAGTACTAGGAAGGCCATCACGAAATACCCCTTCATGTATCCCACAGCCCACTGTTTAGGCCTAGCTGTTTGTAGAGGGGTTATAGTAATCTTCACTATCTGAATAAAACATAAGCTCCCACAAAACAGGTGATGCTTCTAACCCTGAGGATATATTAGGATGAGACCTCCTCTCTCTTGTTCTGTTTTGCCTATTTCTCTTTGGAAATATAACCAAGCAGTCAATATGTTTGGAACTGATTTTTTTTTCCATTTCTTCAGGCTACAATGAGTTGAAAATGGGTTAAATTCTCAGTAGTCATTTCATAGGTACTCTGAAAAACAGGTGAAAATGGCATATTTTTTCACTTACCTTTTTAAATTTTGAAAAGCCTCACAAAAGGGCTATACCTGATGGCACCAGGGCACCACAGGGACTGGGCACTTCCTGGGAACACCAGGGGCTCCCCATGTCAGGGCAGGATCTGGCAGCCAGGGCCCATCTGACCCCCCAGCCAGGATCTGGGATGCTGGGAGACACTGGGGCAGCCCCAGCCCGGGACACTGGGCCCCTCCCTGGCGAAAGGGATGGGCCAAGGCTGGAACGGATTGTTACTCCATGGATGGATCATCAGGACCAGGCCTGGTGGTGGCAGTGAGGGGAGACACTGCCCTGGGATGGGCATGGTGCTGCTCCCAGTGCCTTGACCTGCAATGTGGGCATCTTATGCTGTGCTGTCAGCACGTGACTGGCAGCAAATTGCAGATACAGAAGTCGTGGCTTTTCCCCATTTCAGGTTAACACCAGATATGGATCAGAGCCTTGCACGTCCTGTATTGCGTTATGTCCTGAGCAAATTTAGTGCTGGCTGTGGGCCAGGAAGTAATTTTCCAGCCATTTTTCCAGCTGCACACTGGAGTGCCTTGAATGTAGCCTTTATACTCCTCTAACATTAGGCCCTGAAACAAAAGCTGTGTGTGCTCTACAAAGACGTTTTGTTATAACTAGGTGGATTGTATTTACAATTGGGATTACAGCACATGGGACTCAAGATCCAGAAATAGAAATGAGAAAACCTCTTTCTGATGATATTGAATAAAATATCCCCCATAGGATTTGTTGTATACATACATAGTCATCATGTGGCTTACTGGGAAAGCTGGGGGTTTAGTCTTGTAAGGGTCCTTGCATATCTGCAATTATGCCAATGAGGTTGTTTCAATATAGTACAAAAAATGCTATACATGTTACTTTTAGAGCTGCCATAGAGGTACTAGATATTCTGTCATCTCAGTACTTACTTTCATTTCACAACAGGACAAAATAAAGATATTCCCAAACCTTCCAAGGAATGGAAATTATAAAATTCTTAGGAAAAAATAATATTAAAAAAACTGGAGTTCATGGAAATGTTTTCTTTTGCCTATTCAAAGCATGACAATGGTTTGTGTTTATTCATTTCAACACTGAACTGCAGATCATGACTGTGTATCGTCTTGAGGGAGCTGTAGTACCAAATCTCATTCATTCCCACATTGTGAGCAGGGTCCTTGGCTTGAGTCCATCTTCTGTAATGCCTTCTGAATCCCAGGGCTTCCAAGATAAATCCTACAGTTTTGTTCAGAAAGGCGTCATGCATGTTACAAAAGGGGAAAAAAAAAGCCACTTCAGCAAAAGCACAAGAGAACAAGAGAAAGGAAGTCCACAGCTATAGACCATGGAAGTCCTGAAGTCCTAACTCTTTAGGAAAAAGTCACTATGCATGGGCTTATTCATGTCAGCTCAAAAAACCACCCAAACTCAGACAAACCTTTGGAGTAATTCAGACCACAAGTAAATTCTGATTGTGTCCAACCACTTAAAAATAAAATATTACACTCTGATTTTTATGGACCTGAGAAAAAAATAGTTCTGCATCAAACAACTCTTTACAAATGACAGAAGAGATTTACAGCCATTATTTCTGTCCAGGATTTCTGACAGGAAAATGAATGAAATGTTTTTAAATGCAGGAGTGAGGATTTCAGCTCTGGGTGAGCATCCTCCTCTGTTCTTGCCTCTCCCTATATTGCCTTTGGTGCTCCTTTTTTGCTGCTCTTCAGGTGGAGGCTGCTGCCAGTCATAGTGGAAGGATGCTTGTCTAAATTATTCTAATTCCTATATAGGAACATGTATTTAAATATATTTAAATAACTTGAGTGATTTTAAGTGAAGCAGGTGAGAAAATCTTAGATGGTAGTGGCACTGGCAAATGGGATGGCTGATGGATTGGCTGATGGATTGCATGGAGAGGCATGAGGAGTAGTGAGCAGCTAAGGGCAGTGTTTGAAACTTCCACTGGCACAGGGGCAGCTGGGAGCAAATCACATTTCACTGAAGTGCAAGGTGTGTTTGTGCTCATGTGAGCCACAGTTTTAAAAGTTCTGCTTTTCTGTCTTATCACTAGGTGCAATAGGACTGCTTGAATAAAATATGTATTTGCAAAAAAGACATGGTACTTTTCTGTTGGCATTTTGTAGGGGCTTTCTGGGGGGTTGGGTAGTTGTTTGATTTTTTTGTTTGTGCTTTGGCTTATTTTTTTTTTAACATGTTGTTGACTGTAGTTGACAAATGTAGAGTTAAGACAGAAACTTCAGGTGTCTTAGACTAAATCTTCTGAAGGGATTCTCACACACAAAGGTGAAAAACTCCACTCCTCAAACCAGAACATTTTGAATTCAAATCAGTCTGCATATGCTGACTACATTTTCTGAATATGTTTATTAAATACATGCATTTCAATTATTTTTGCAGCATCAGGCTCTTGCATAATGAAGCAGCCCAGCATTTATATCAATGAATGTCATTTTCTTGTGGAGTGAGCTTCTGCTAAGAATAGGTATTCAGGTGATCTCTTGCAATTTGGAGGCCTGCATAATGCTAATATTTATTAGTGTGCCACTGTCTGATAAAAATGTTCCTTATATGGATAAGACACAGGGAATGTATACTTTTAATAACTGCAGTACTCTGACAAATACCAGTTGCATTTGAGTATGAGTTTTCAGACCCACAGGGCTGTCTAGAAACTTTCAAGGTATTCACTGTAATTCCAAGTTGGTAGGGAAGAAGAAGCAGAAAATTCTTCAATGTCTCAATTTGACTTGAAAAACCTCAGAAATTCAACATCAGATGATTTAGACTAGATTATGTGGTTCATCAGCTGATGATAACGTACACTTTGCCATCAAATTCTGGGAATTTTAGTATTCTGTATGAGCCAGAAACATTGGAAAATAGTATAGTGTGTGCCTTGAGATCACAGAAATTACAAAGCTGGTAAGTACTGTAACTTAAAAGAGTTTCAGAAGAGTGTACCTTCCTAACCAGGTCTCAGTTTTTTCACCTGATTTCTTCAGTGTAGCCTTCATTGTTATTTGAAGACATTTTGTCTGCTTCCCCACATAACCCTATAAACGTGCTGCATCTTGTGGACTATTTTGCCTCGTTCTGATACATATTTATTATACTCATGACAGAAAACTACCAGTAAGACTGGAACAGTTCCTGACTCTGGGGACCAATGACTCCAAAAATCCATGGATTGCTATTTTTGCTTAGGTGTCTTCTGTCTGCAATGATTTGGGTTGCTGCTTCATTCTAGCCCTATGAAAGACAGTGTATTCCTTTATATGTTTCATGCAGCGATTGACCATGTTTTTAATTTGTGGGTTTTCCCCTTTTTTTTCCTTCAAACATAAACTATTACTGGGTGTACAAAACTGGATAGCTGGAAATGTTGTTAGCCCTGAAGGCAGCTGTGTATTTCTGTCACTAGAGCAATGCTTTGGGATTGAGGCAGTGCCAGGGCTCCTGCTTACTGGAGAAAATCTGCTGCCTGGCCTCTCCCTGCCCTGCATGCTTCAGCCTCCTCTGCTCCTTCTTTTGTCTATGTAGGGTGTAAGTTCTTTGAGGTAGGGGCTGCTTTTGACTAAATATTTGGACAAGATAATAATGCATAATGAAATCTAGAGATTTTTTGGAGCCTCCAGGAACATAATCATGTAAACAAGGCTGTTTTATATGCATCAGGATTTTATCATTTAGCTATTTACTGACACGCCCCAGTGTGGGGCTGAAATGCAATTTTCCTTATGCTGTATGCATGCTGCAGAGTCACTGTGACAAATCGTTCAGGAGCTGGAGCTTTTTCCCTCCACAGAAGAAATATTGAGCTCAAATGAAGGCCAGTAAATGCTTAATTGCTGATACTAAGCCGTCTTTCATACATCTACTGTGAACATGAAACATATTGGATGGAGCTGCTGTCTGGCGCATTTTCATAATATGTGAAACTGGTAAGGCAGAAACAGATGGAAGAATTGCAGTGGGAGAATTGCTGTATTCCCTAATTAACTTGATAACAATGCAGAAGAATAGCAATATTCAGGTTTTGTGGAAGACCACCAGGTCAATATTCCCCCAGATAGAAGACAGATAGCTAGGACATGCAAATCACTAACCAGGATATACATATATATACAGTCTTGTATTAACCATTCATATTTATCAGGAGAAGCTTATAAAGCAGCTGTCATTATGGTTCTTTCCTCCATCAGATATTCTGCTCTATTGCATTGTATAATGTGATTTTGCATATCAGCACAATGCCAGGCATAGAGCTGGAGGAAATTACTCTCTTTTCCAAGGATTTTTTGAAAAATGTGGTTTTGTGAAAAAAGTTATGAATTGAAGGTGAAGAGGATCATGACTTTTTGTTATTAAAAATGGATCTAAACCAACAAAATGGCTGAATGTCCCTTTGGACCCAGTCATTCTTTATCTGGGAGAGCTGGATTAAAAGCCTTTTTGTACATTTAAAACCACACCTCTGGACAATTCAGTTGTGTAAATATGTGTGTACAGACTTTTACTCTCCTGTGGCTATAGATCTGCTTTGTGCACTTGATTAGAGGTGCAGCTGGCCAGGAACTTGGATCCTGGTGCCTCACACCTTGCACAGTCCTTCAGCTGGAGCAGAGCTGGGGACAGAGGGACACAGCCTGTGGCTGGGGTTTCCTCACAGCACCCAGACCACATCACCTTAAAGCTCCTTCCAGCAGCCTGAGGTGCTATTCTTGCCTCCTTCTGGCTAAAAAGCCTGAGCATGACCAAAGCTAATAAGACTGCAATGGAAGGGGAGCAATCTAACATCTATCCTATGGTTTGGTGGCTGAAATCCTTTTTCTCAGAGATAAGGGATGTGAGTCCAAACTGCCACAGGCAGAGAATAAAATGCACCTGGATCTCTTAATCCTGGGCAGACAGTATGAACAAGGTACTGAACAAGGTTACAGCTATTGTTCAACAGCTTTCTGCTCTTAAAACTTCTACTCCTTTGTATTTCTTTGTTCAAATTCTTTGCAAAAGCAATAAGGAGATTTTATTTTAGATTGCATGGAAAACATTCAAATCCACCTTCTCTTTCTTGCTTTATTTGGCAAGAAAAAAGAAACATTTAATTAATTTTGGTCCAAATCAAAATGCTTTACTTGTGTATTTTCTTCAGGCTTTAGATCTATAAACCCAAATGTTTGTCAGTCCCAACCTCAGCAAATGGGAGAGCATGGGTTTAGTACCATCCCCTTTCTTTTTTCCTCTCATCAAGCTGCTGTATAAGACCCACCAAAGTAAGATTCTACTATTTGTGTGATATATAAGGAGACTCTATGATGCATAAATCATGCTTTCTGAAAGTTGGGTGAGCAGCACAGTGAGCCCAGGTGCTCCATTTTGGCCCTCCAAAAACCAATGCAATGAGAAAAATTAGGGGAAAAATTAGAAGTATTCCATGCAATTATTTTTCTCCTCTATTTTAGAAAAAATATGCTGTTCTCTTGAGAGGGAAAAGAGTCCTTGCTTTTTACATTTCTCTCTCTGCTCCCCATCCCCCGGAATAACATACAAAATCACTTTTAAGTGAAGCCTGACCCTTTTTTTTTGAATTGGCTTTATGGCATTAGAGCAATTCTGCTGTTTTCAGGGGTTTGTTAGCTGTAGTCTGTGGAGCAATTGCTGATAATCTCTGATGAGCTCTTTGGCATCATATGCTTGGGAGTGATGGACCAACCCTACAATGGAAGAGGGCTCAGAAGGCAAGTGATGGGCTCGTGAAGCTCAGGGAAGAATGCAGGGAGTGACCACAGCTATTGCACCTCAGTGAGTTCATCTCAACACAAATAAAACAGCTTTTGTTTTGATAGCTTCCTGGATCAGTTGAGTGGATCGGCTGATTCACTGAGTTTTCCCTGAGTTAATCAAAAAAGTGTGAATGTCTTCTTGAGTTTGCAAGATCAGCATGGGGAAAGGGTACACATGGCTCAGCACAGAGTATGAAAACGGAATGATCAATGAAATGAACTTCAAAGAGAGCAACGTGCTTGAACTGGCTTCAACCTGTGCATTCCTCCCCTGTGACTGAGGATGCCAAACATGATGAAAGAGCCCACAGGGAGACAGGAAATGGTAATGATATGTGTATTGTGATCCAGTTGTGTGTTGCAATTACTGTATTCTGATTCAGCACATTGTTGTATTCCTCTGCTAAATCAAAATCCTAACATGAAAATCTTCAGATATTAAAAATACTATTAAACATTAAACCCTCTCTGTGCCTAATTTTAAAAATAGACTGAGCAGAGAACATTGTACTTTGACACTGTGTCTTGGTTCTCCTTATTTTTCACTGCCAACCCAAGCTTGCAAGAACTGAAAAGCCTGTTTGTAGTGTTCCCAATATTGCTCTCTCAAGGAAGTTATGAAAAAGTCAGAAAAAATTTTGCACTGAGGAATTGCAGTGTGCACCATACCAGCTCTGCACAAGGACACGACCTACTTAGTAAGAGAGGTTCTAAAATTCCAATTATTCTAGCTGCTCTGTTACCATACCTGAGACTGCACTGCCATGGTGTCTTTGAGAGGAAGCAGAATCTTCATCAATGATCACCCAGCTTCCTCCTGGAGTGAGCTATTCTACTGGAGGAAGAATGGGCTGAAGGAGCTCTTCTTCACCTAGCTGCTGTTGACATGTCTGGCCACACATGTGAGAATTAATTCAACTTTTATACTTCTGTGAAATTTTCATGGTTATTCTAATGAATGCAAATTACTGCATATTTTTAAAATCTTGACAGTTCCTTTGCACCAGTAATTTCCTGAATCAATCCATTTTACGTCTTCATTCATTTTATACTACAAGATTTTGGAGTAGGACTATCAAAATCTCAGGTGGTGAGCTTCAAAGGTGGGAAAAGTTATAATTAAGGCTCTCTGCATCATTAACTAAATCACAATATACTGATTTTTGTGAATTCTTATGATGCAGTGTTGGGAAAGCAAATCATAAGCCTCACTTTAATTATAAGGATAAACTATTGACATGCTTTAGTTGTAATTGCTTTCTTAGTCATGTTTATCTCTTGATGAATCTATTTTAAATATATTTTCAGATATGTTCTTCAGATTTGTTTTCTGTCCTGTGCTTTTGGACAGAAGGCATCTGCCAAGTTCTGAGCTTAGAATTTGGGAGTTCTTGTCACAGCTTGGTTGTTGATTAACTGGAAGATATGTCTGTTTCTCAGTCTGTAGATAAGGACAACAATTTTTCAAAAATCTCCTTTTAACAGTTTAAAAGGATCAGTTAACATTTGAAGATATAAACTGTGTGGGAGAATAAAGTCTTTTTATTTGGAAGTCTTTTAAATATTATTGCTCACCAGAGGCAATTAGAACATGATGGACCCAGAACTGTACTGAACTGTTTATGAACAGTTTATTTCTATAAGAAATAGAGTTCTGATTTTCTTTCAGTATTTTATGACTTACAGAAGGTTTTGTATAATGAAGGAATACTATTTTAAAGTTATAACAATGTTATGTCTTTATCAACACTGTACTTTGTTTGATATATTCCAGTCAAATTGTTTTAAATAGCACTTTTCCATAAAAAAAAATTACATGAAATTAAGGTGAAGCTGGAATTATTTCCAGAATACCTACCAGAAAGCAGTGGTCTATAACTGTGTTTAATTACTATTTTCTGCAGAGACATATTGTAAATTACTGAAAATTTTACTGGCATATGCCTTGGTGTATTTGGGAGTGAAATACTCATGTGCAAAAAAAAACTGATTAGAACAGCCTACCGTCTGATTTCTCAATTACTACTCTTTGACAACTTCAGGCTGTTTTCAGTGTACTACAAGCTTAGTTGCATTGTATGACTGCATTACTCCATGCAGATTTATATTCCTTATGGTCTTCCAAAGGCCAAGAGGCAACATTTGGTAATATTTACATTATGTGGTAGTCACATATGTTCAAGGAAGCAGTTGAACTACCACACTTACTTTGTGACAAGAATGACACTCAAATCATTGTGTAAAAGACAGATACAGTGTAAAATATATGCATTCAATAAGCAAATGAAATGCACAGAGTCACATATGCAGGGATTTGATGTGCTAGGATCCCTCACACCCTCTTTGTTTACTGAAACTGTTGCATCAGTCAAAGTTTAAAATAATGTTAAGTGAGTCTTTAAGTCTCTGGAGACTTGGCAATGCTAAGTCCTGAAAATTTAGTCTAATGTCAAGCCAGCTGTGGTCAGCCCTCACCAAAAATTGCTTTTCCCTGAACTACTCATTTAAAATGTCAGCTGGCCAGCAACCAGCATGTATGCAATGCATTATGTATTGACGCTGTGTAGCTGATAGGGAGCTTAACTTGATTGTCAAGGCAAACTTTGGAAACTTCCCAAACAATGTCCTAACACCATGGAAAGATCAGACTACTGAAACAGAAATAACTCCATGGCATAACATCATTTTTACTTGGTTGTGTAAATATTAAGAGAACCTTAAAATTATACCAGAGTCACGCTCATTTCATTTAAGACCTATGTTATCTCCCTAAGAAAAAAATGCACTCTTCCTTCCTTTACACCAGGTCTGAAAAGGAAATACTTGTAAAAAGTATTTGCTTGAGTGTCTGCCAGGGAAATCTACCTCTTCTTTGATGAAAGATGCTGTGAGTTCCCAGAGAGAAGCACGGTAATCCTCAACCCTCACTCTGCACCTAGTGTCTCTACACAAGCACTGCATGATGAGGTGGATGTACCTGCTATGCCCTTCTCTGGGACTACCTAGAAGTGACTGAAATAAAGAGTTGAGAAGTAGACAGAATTTAATTTCTAGTTTTAGGTGTGTGCAAGACTTCACTCATTTCCTTGGGAAGGCCCACAGACTGGATGAGAGCTTCCATGTGTGCTGAGCATCCAGAGTCAAGGCTGCACACACCTCCCACTGGGCAGATACCACCCTGCTTTGCCTCCAGGGGCTGCAGTGCAAGACAAATCTGGCCACCATGGCGCAGCAGCTGATTCTTCTCTTGCACCTGGCTATGTGACACACTACAATGGAAATTATCTGTTATCTCCAGGGAAGACAGACCATATTGAGAACAAATGAGCTAAAGGTGAATTAGGTCCAACAAGCTGTGCTAGATCTAAGGGATTTTTTTTCAATTTCTACATGTTTTTATGTGACGTGATTAAAAATGGCAATATTTTCACACCAATCCTTCCTTCACATGATGGAGCATTATAGATTTTCTCCAGATTCTGTATTATTTGTATTTCCTAAAGCTTTTAGCAGGCTTACATGAATCTCTCTTTGCCTAGAATCGTGGTTGTTTTTTCCCAGAATAGTGAAGCTCTTTCACAATCACTGGCAGACATGAGGCCAATAAGATAACATTTCCCACATACTTCACATTCCAATGTCTTGGAAGGGAGCTTTTAGATATGGTTTCTTAAAAGCAGTTGGAGGTTTGAATTAAAATGTCCCTGAATGTGGCTCCAAGTCTCAGTCCATTTCTTTAAACACTGAGTAATACTGATGTGTTGACAGAGTATGGCAATACAAATCCATTAGCTAAAGTCAGTGCCTGTCAATAGAAAGCAAGAAACTCTTGCATGCAGCTGCAGCAGATAAAAAAGCCAAAACCCCAAAATGACAAGAAAAGGAAAACCTAAAAGGTAGAAACTCCTAATTTTCAAACAAAATAAGAGGGGCATTTCTTTTATACTTGCTTTTGCCCAATCTAACACAAACCTTCCCAAGGAGTAGGAGTTCACATGCTAATTCCCAGTCTTCTCACTACATCATTCCTCTATTAATATGGCAATTTATTTTTTTTCAAACAAAACACCCTTTTTTTGCTTTCAAAGGAGAGATTGCCTCATCATCCATGAGCAAACAAAGCAGACTTGTTTTATTTTAGTGTATTAAGTAGAACTTGGTAAAACATAAGGTTTTTCCTCTTAGGCGTAAAATTCTGCACTGTCAGTACTGGAAACCCAGAGAAAGGGTTTGTATTTCCTCCAGAGTGCACTAGGGAAGAACACTGGTCATTCCACTTGTGCACAGAAAATGACCATTTCAAAGCACCCCTTTTCAAGGCAAAGTGTTATTAGCCTGGCTTGTGATCATTGTGTGATTTCTTAAAACTTCCAGATACTTATAGTGTGAGAATCTCACATGTATGGAGATTCACATCTAGCACTGCAGGTATATTGCAATGCAGAGATATTGCACGAAGCTTTTTCTTGCTTCTCCTTCATCTCTGTAATATCAGAGTATTTGCACTTGGGTGTTTGGTGATGGAAATCTATCGCGGGGGCCATTCTCCATCAGGGAAGGTGTTATGTTTCAGTATGGTGATTTGGCTTAATAAGGTAGTTGGGCTTTTACAGTGGTTTTCTTTTCCTGCTTTCAATGGTGACACGTGTTTACCTTAGCGAGAGCAAGGTCAGAAAAAAAAAAAGTGTGGTTTGCTGTGGTCAGTTGTTCAGTTCCCGAGGAAGTTCATTCCACGATTTGTGCGTTATCTCCAGGAGAGCTCTCCCCTGCAGAGTTACCCTCTGCTACAAATTCCTTTCTGCTTAAGACCTGATGTTAGCTGCAGCTCTCACCAGAGAATTTGAGCTGGGTTTTTGGATTTACTCAGGCTGAGCCTCAAAGTGCCTTGAAGGTTTTGGAGTTGCATAGATTGTCCGTGGGAAGTGATGTCAAAAGCAGTCCCTCTAGCCTGTGCTGATGAACTGAAAGGTCTCTGTTAACAGCAGATCTCTTCAGCTTATCTTTAGTGGGTGTTGTTTCAACAGGCAGGGACATTCCAGCAAAACACAAAGACAAGGTTTTACCTATCTGTCAAAAAGTAGTAATTTTTTTCTCAAGGCTTAAAACCTCATGAATTCTTTGTAAAAATGTTGATTGATTAATTAAAAGGGCACAGGCATCTTGCAGGGCACCTCTATGCAGAAACATTGGGGCTGTGATCTGATGGAATGAATCAATGCAGTGCCAGCTTTGGCTAAAGGCATGCATGGGGACACCTGGATGGATGGCTGCCTCCAAGCTGCAGACCAGGTAATTCCAAACACTCAAGGGGTGGTATGGGAATACCATGGAACTCCATGGGAATTGAGAGACCTTACTGTGTAGGTCACTGTCTTCCACTTAGAAGACAATCGACTCTGAGGTTTCTTTCCAGCGGAGACTTAAAGGCACCTGGGCAAGAGGAAGCCTATTGGCCACTGTGTAATCAAGAATAAAAGTGTGTAGGAATCAAAGACTGCATAAAAAAATGTAAGCCTGCTTTTGTAACCTGACAAGGAGGCCACTTGCTGCTGAAAGCTGGTCTTGCAGTCAGGTTAATTCCAATTTAGCTTCAGAGTTGAATGCTTTTGATATGGAGGAAAAATCCAAGGCAAGTCAGCTCCTTGGCTCAAAGTGGAGGCAGTGGGTGAGGTTTAGAGTTGAGTGTTACTTCATTACTTTATGTGGGTTATCTGATGCTTTCAGGAGAGTGAGTGAACTGAACTTTAGCTCCCACTGTCAAAAATGGCAAACTATGCTCTCATCCTAATGATTCTGTCACTTCCCCTGACTTGAACCTAGCCCAACTCCCTGTGATTTGAGTTAGCTCATCAGTTCCCTCTTTCCTTCCAACATAACCTGTCTGAGCAAGTTTTTACTGGGCAAAAGAATTGGACTCGGTTATGGAAGGCCCAGTGAGCCCCAAAGCTGGTATGAAGACATGGTGGGACCATGTGGCTGCAAGTGTGGGAGAGGAAGAGAAAGAAGAGAGGTAATTTGTGGGGAGGGTGCATTTACTGTCTCAGAGTGATTAGATACACTGCACAGCTAAGATAATGTACTGGTTTTGCAGAGAAGGATTAGGATGCTCTGTATGTACCAGATCACCACAGGTTTCCATGCAAGTGGAAAAAAAGGGGAGAGGACTGTTCTTTGCCTGAACAGACTTGTTGCCTTTATTTCTTGTGAGCTGCTCCCAAATATGGGGGCCAACATGGCTACTTGCCACATTATATGCAACCTTTTATGAGATTGTATATTATGCTTTACTCTCAAGGTCTCTAAGGACCTTATTCTCTTATAGACATGAAGTCTGTGCTGTCCATTCATTTGTTATCGGTTATGATGGCACACAAAACACATTTCAGCTCTTTCCCACATGTTTTGGTTTGTCTACGATTTGCTCTGTCTTCTTTCATTCACTGGCCACAAGTGATTGGGCTCTGGCACCTCTGGGAGCAGAGTTTTGCTGTGCTGGTGCAGCAGGTGTACCCCACAAGATGCCTCTGACACAGGCACATTTTCTGTGAGGTTGCTGGCACCATGGGTGACTCTGGCAGCCCCTCCTCTTACGTGTTCCAGCTATTGCTGCCAAATTTTGGCTCTTGCCAAAAATCCTGCATGCAGGATCACTGTTGCCTCTAACTGTTGGGTGCAAGAATGGATGAAATATGGCCAGGGCGTGTTTTGGAGTTGGAAATTTCTTGGCTACTGCAGTCTTGGCTACTTTCTATCTTTTATGCATTACATCAGGGCAACTGATTTCTCACTGTGAAAACATCCCAGAATGCTGAATAAACACCCTACAAGTCTTAAGAATTCAGATTTTCTGTACCAGCTTGTTTTTTTTTTTTCTTATGGGATTTTATCACTCAGGTTGAAAGGGCCTTTAAAACAGAAAGTTTCAATTTCAGTTCTCATATGAATGGCAAGGTGTTGTCATAAAAGCACTCACAAAACAGCCTCATCTGCTGATTGTCACAGAGCTTGGGCTGCCAGGGCTCAGAATCATTGAGAATGCTTGGAAGATTTCAGCACTTACAAATTTGTCCTGAGCCCCTTGCTCCGAGGCACCTTTAGCCCACACATTGAGCCTTTGACAAGATACACAGTCTGTACTTTGGGCTAAATCTGCACATATTCTACATTACCTCCCTGTAAGTTATAGTGAATCACTGTCTTTCACTTCTGTTTGGTATTAAACCTTATTGAATTAAAGTGTGAAGGAGAGCATTTTAGAATCATGGTTTTTATTCAGCTGCTCTGAAAATCTTCACATCACCAAATTAACCTTTATTTATATTAAATCTCTTTATTCATGATTGCATGTTTTTTCTTCCCCCCCCCCCCCCCCGGCAATTTCTTCATCTTTAGTCCAAAAATTTCAAGTACTGTGTTGCCACCATGCAGTCCAGTTTGGAGCTGATTTGACTGGGTGTGGACATTCATGCTACACTTCTCTTCCTCTCTCTGCATAGCCCTAACATCTGGAATCATGTTTCTTGCGTGCATGCTATCAGTTCCAAATGTAGAATCTGTGTTTTGCCTCTCTATTAAGAGCATTTGTTTGCAGTTTGATACTCACATAAACATTTCTGCCGTGGTGTTTGCTAGATTTTCAGGGAAAGGGATATATGTGGGCTCTGGACATACTGCTGCAGAACCAGCCATCTACACTTGTGAGACCTTTTATTTTGAGTTACTTATCCAAATACAATTCTCAGGGATCAGAAAATCACTGCCTGTAAAGTTGCACCATTGCCTCACTTAGGAGAGCTGAGAATTTACTGAAGCTTGCATAATTGCTGCATAATTGAAATTATCTTACCACAAAGGATCCTGCACTGTTCATTAAAAGGAGACTGATACAGGTCCCTTTCAAACATTTTAGCCTTTTTGTCTTCAGTGGTCTTTAATGAAAGAGAGAGAGAAATGGAAAAGAAGGAAATATTTTCCTCCAAGGTACACTCTGTAAATAAAAATTACTATTGCTTACATAGGGGAAGGATCTTTACTGCAGTTGTTGTTACAAAACGAGTTTCTAGAACATCCAAAGTAAAATTTATCATTAAATATAATGAACATATCTAATGTAGATTCTAGGTTTTTTTTGTATTCCTTTTTTATGTTGCCAAATGGCAAAACTCAGTCAAGTAAAATGTGACCAGCAACGAAGCAATGTCTCATTTGTTGCTTTGCAGCACAGCACAGAAGACTAACTAGAAGAGAGGCAAAAAGTAGTCCAGAAGAACTAGCCTATGGGTGTGAGCAGCATCTTGAAAAGGCCAAAATGCCAGAGTTCCTCTCCTTTTTGAGATTCCAATTATGACAACCTAGCCTTGCACTTTGCAGCTTGTTATCAGAATAAGCACTGTTTGCAATACAGGGAGCATAGGAAAGCAGCCTGACATTCCATTTGCTTATCCAGGGATGTCAAAACCCAGGAAGGTGTTGCTGATTTACATTGGACCTCAGGGAAAAATGCAAGTGGACAGGTGCAGCCCTTGTCCTTAAGGATGGTGCAAAGGAAAGTTTATAAAGTCATTGTGGAACGAGGCAGTAGAAACCAGTGTGCTCTCTGCCCCAGCACCAGAACACAGTCCAAAGCCATGACACCTCTACAGCATATGCTGTTGATTAATGGTGATTCATGAATAAATGGGAAGGAATGAAAGAAGATGAAGCAGCAGGCTAGAAAGAGAAGGCAGCTGCTAGAAAGAGAAGGCAGAACCACTAAGCACAGAAAAAATGGCCTGGCACTATCACCTAGATCATGCCAGGGAGCTGGAAAGATGCAGGGAGCTTTTGGACAGAGCACTGACTATGAAAGACTTGGTACAACAAGGAGAGAGATGGTCTTGTGCTCTTTTACTCCTGCTGTCTTCGATAAAGACAGTATAAGCATCTTGTAAAGAAGTAGATTTTTATCATAGATATGGGGTCCTTGAATTCTCACGCTCCAGTCAATCCTACAGGGCTTGTATTTTTAACTGCCCTTGGAGAGCTAGAGGTTAGCAATGTTAGGGTTAACAAACCCACAGCCAGGAGACAGCTATTCTTTCCCACATTTAAAGAAAATTTGAAGCAGGAAAATTGAAGGTTGATTTCTGAGCAGTATTAGAAAACAGCCAGTTAGTGTCTGTGTATGAATACTCACTGTTGACAGTCCATTGTAAAGGCAAACAGTGCAGTGCCTCATCACATTCATGTTTGCTCTCTCTCACAATATCTGTATTCCCTTTCAGCTCTGCCATGTATGCAAAACCTTAGCATTCTGCTGACCCTCTCTAAGGCTCAGACTTGGGGTATGAAAGGTCCCTTTAGTGTCAGTGAGAACCAAGCCAAAGACCCTAGCAAAACTTCTCTCCTCACCTTCAGCATCAGCTCCCCCAATCTATTGTTCTGTACATTTGGTGGTTTTCCTGGGAAGCAGCTATGGGAGCAGCGCTAAGGGCTTTGCTGTATGTGTGTTCATCTGGCATCTCCCTCAGAGATGCAGAGAGGAGGAGGAGAGTTGCCCTCATGTTCCCAGTCTTTTCCACACCTTCGATCATGTCTCTGTACATTGTTATTTCCTTCTCTAGAGGCTTGCTCCAGTTTGTCATGCAGTGTGGCATGTTAAAAAGCTTGGCCTTTAAAGCTGTACAAATTCAGTACAGCTATTTTGGGGAGCTGAAATCATGATGGGACAATATTGTGGGGCTTGGACTTAGCAGTGGCCACAGCTGTGACACCTGGATTGGTCCTGGAGAAGAAAGGACTCTGCAGAAAGGGAAAAGGAAGAAAAGTGCAGAGGCAGAACAGAAGAACATTTACAGTCCAAATGAAGAGACACTGGAAAAATTGAGATTGTTTTATCATGGAAGAAAAGTCAGCATGGGTAACACAATGGAAATATAAAAACCAGTGAATGAATTAGATATGCTATTCCTACGTTCATGGCTAGGATGGTAAGATCTGAATGATTATTTGGTACTTGTGGCTTATTGTTATTAATTCCAGGCTCTTTTGTAGCAGCCTTTCTATAAGTAGGTCTAAAAATGCTTAATAAAAACCATATTTTTTTCCAGGTTAATAAACACTGGATATATGTTAGGCATATCATGAACTGTGTAGTAAAAATCAGTGACTCTGAAATGCCTGAAGAAAGGAATACTTTTCTGTGTCAACTATGAACACCCCCATTACAGACAGAAAAAATTTTTGTAAAGCACTTAACAATATTCAGTTTTCCCACTTGAGACATGATCAGTTGCTGAAGTTTTAGAATATGCTAAGCCTTTACTTTCTGAAAATAATGTACTTTCCATTTGACATGAGAAAACAGTGATCATATTACAAAAATTTAAATCAGAGCATTTATGAAAGAAATTTATATTGTTTATAGAAAGTCTCTATTGTGAAGAGTGGGCAGACATATGGACAACATAAGAACAAGTTTGAACTTGAAACCTGAAACCAAATGTTGAACTGATGGAGAATGTTTATTTAATTTAGGGAAAAAATCTTTGCCTGCATCTGCAATTTCTAATCTCTGTGCACAACAGAAATATTCAAAATAACACAGGGAAGAAATTACACCATCAATATTCTGATACAAACAGAACATGGACATAGCTCAAAAAATATGTGCTCTTCTGAAATATGTGATTCATCACTCAGTGCATGCTAATCTAAGGTGTTCCTCTGCACACTACAGATATAATCCAAAGTAGAAGGAGAAAAAAAGCTGTGTGGTAAGCAACACTGGCAGATTTACTTTGTGAACCTTTGTAACAAATATATATTATTCAGCTTTTAAGGTCTTGCTATTATAGCCTTTTTTAATATACATTTTCCATTTTGATTGGTTTATTTTACACACAACAGGAATGAACAGGAATCAAAAGAATGGTTTGCAGCTTTACTCCCAAGGAGAGACTGAAATGCTGAACTACTTTATAACCTCTGAATTTTAAACACTTCAAGCCCTTGCTCTCCAAAGCTGATTGTCTTTGCATCAGGAGGCTCTTGGAAAACATGCAGGGTTTTTCCAGGAGCACGTGTGCATCAGGAAATGGGTCACTTGGGCAGCAGAAGCTCTCACTGCACAGTGGGAGTGCAGCACTGTTTTATGTGGCACATTTCACTAAGGAGCAAGGAATGCCTGTATGGTCTATGGAGACCTCTCCAAAATGAAAATGGAATTGTATCTGTGACCATTTGTGACCTGGTCAGAAATGAAATAGCCTCATACTTGTTGAGTATGTATTAATCTGTTTGCTGACTTTCATGTGTGTATTGATACTAATCCATTTTTTCAATTTGGTAATTAGCATTTACCTAAGCCAACCTTTTGACCACTTAGACTAAAGAAAATTCTAGTTCTGTACTTGAATGTAAGATTTTAATTGGTTGTCCTCAACTATTTTGTATGTCTTCTCATAGAACAACGTGGGCTATATCTGATTTTATCTTATTTACAGTGGCATTAATCAAGGCTGTGAATGTTGAAGCCAATAGCATCATAACAGGATTAGACTGGGGAAGGTGAGATAAGAAGCAAGCAATAGAGCCCTGTATTGTTCAGAGCTGTTTTTCTGACAGAAATGAGTATTTAAAGAGCTACAGGAGCAAGAGTGAGCCCAAGCTTTTAGAAAGAGCTATTAATGGAGTGCAATAGTTAGACAGAAAATATATCTGTAGAACATTAGAGACAAAAGAGTTAAGTTCCCTTTTTGTAGTCATTACGAGAACACCAAGTGTTATAGAAATTACTGTCTTGAGCTTGATTCTGATCTCCTTGGTTATGAACTGGGAGAGCTGCCTGGCTGTGAACTTGCTGGGAGATTAGACTGAGGCTGTTTTCCTAAAATATGTAATTCATCATAACCATGCTTCAAAACACCACACCCATTCTTCTAATTTTTGTGGGGTTTTTTTTTTTGGAACTTATCTGCCCACCTGAATGTTACAGGGTTTTCAGTATTTCAATCCGTAGAAAACAATCACAGGGTCACAGGGACAGTAATACCTTCCTGCATTTATTACCATATACAGAAAGAGGAATAAGAGGAGGCAACTCCCACATCCTAATGCCTAGCCTGTCAGTGCTTATGCTTAATGAAGACAAAGAAAATATTCTTTTTTTCTGGATTAATGTATTGTAGGAATGAAATAGCCTGTACCATTCTCTCCTGCACCCCATTGGCACTTTCTGACATTTCCCAAGATTGTTTTGCAGTCAGCAAGATGCCCTGTGGAGGATGATGAAGCTCTTGCTCAGTTCTGTCTTAATGCTGGAGCCCCTCTGCCCTGTGCACAAGAGAGAGCAGAGGACAGGCCAGGTCTGTACACAGTCCTGGGCAAATACAGCTGGACCAAGGCAGCATTGTCCAACAATCCCCTTTGACACCACACAATTTAGCCAAAGGCCCCAACATTCCTATATGCTAAACTGAATGATATTTTTGAATGATACAGCCTCATGTGGATGCTGAATGGCAAATCCTTATGTAGGCAAGGAGAGAAGCATTTTCCAGTTAAGTGGAGTTGCTCATAGCTATGTATAGCATTCATTCTGTTGTACAAGCCTCATTTGTTAAACAGGATTTGGACTGTGCTTTTGGCACCAGAGCTACTACAAGACCCTTGGTATATCACTGGGTGTCACAGCAGCAGTGGAAAGGAAAAAGATGAAAAGGCAAAATACCTTCTGGTGCTGAGTGTGTGGAGAAGCCCTGGCACCAACCCTTCTGCTTACAGCTGCTGCCCCCAGCTCTGAGCACACAGCCCTGTGAGCATCAACCGTGTTTGCAGTTGGGCAGAAATATCTGTTTCAACAGTTATGGTGGAAACCTCAGAGAGAAGCTTTGCCTACAGACTGATCTGATGGTCTCCTCTGGCCCTGCCATGAAGGTGCAGCTGTTTCTGATGCAGGCCTGGGCTGTTGCCTTCCTGCACTTGGGCAATTGAGCCTTTCCCATGTCAGCACCTTTTTATTTCAGCCTGTTTGATAGAGCTGTTGTACTTCTCACATGAATGTCCATTACCTGGGAAATTCAGACTCCCTGGGGAGGGAGTGCAAATGGAAAAGTGGATGGATGTGTGTGAGAGTTTCATGCCTTACCTCTGGCCAGTTGAAGACACTGACATTCCCAAACTCACTCAGGAGTTAAAGGGATACTCAGGTAGCCTGTCAGTAGATGTGGATGTCATCCACATCTAGAAATGTGGATGTCATTTTTTTAGTGCTGTGAAATATTCCCATTTCCCTCAGGCTGCAGGGTGGAATCTCAATTGCCCTGAGTTTAATAGAGATACTTTGCATTTGATGTTGGTTATTTTTCTGCTAATATTCTTTAATTTTCATCAGTTTCTAACTGATTTCTGATATGGAAAGCCACGTGTGTGTAGCTGTGAATTTAAGAGGGTTAAAATTCAAATGCAAATAATAGATGGGCAAAATGATGGAAAATTAACATAAGTAGAATTAGTATGGCTGTTTCTAAAAGACTTCCTTCTTCATTAGCTCCTGGGAAGGAGTGGAGCTGTACAGTTTTAAAGCATGAGGAAGCACCATGCAGTTGGAGGGCAGGCAGTTGATCAGGCTGCAGCTCTGTGACAGGGTGCCTTGTGAGCAGAGATCAACACCCAGTACTTCAGCTTCCCAGATCAGTCCCCACTCTCCTGCATGCTCTCTAACCACTCCTTCAAAAGCATTTTTTAAACTCCAGCCTGCTGGAAACTCACAGGCTTCATGTGACCACAGAAGCCTATACACAGGCACATATACATAAAGAGCAATGAAATGATAACTGTTTCACTCTGTCATTTAGTGCTTATAATTTAGAAGAGATTATTTATCTTGGTTTTGCTTTGACAGAAAATAAGTGGATTTAAAAAAAAAATTTAATGTATTTTTCCAGTTCATAAGGTTAAGAAAAGTCCTGTGCCTGTGGGGGGAGAAAGAGGAAAGAACAAGAAAGAAAGAAAGGGGGATGGAAAAAACAGAAAGTGTGTCCAAGTGTGGATTTCAGAGGGATAACTCCAGCAGCCTGATTCTTCCCTCATTCCCTTCTCCCTTCCTCACTCCCCCACCCCTTTGTGTGCTAAAGTTACAACCCAAGGACTTGGAGGCATTTCAAAGGAGCGTCACTAATGAAGGCCACATGTGCTCTGCTGCTCTCGCTCAGTGCAGAACAAAGCCAAACTGTAAGAGCTTTCTCTCCACGGGGCAAAAACCAGGTCTTCCTCCCATCCTCTGTTACCCGCCCACGGTTTATGAATGAGGCTTTCTCAGGTAAGCAGCACTTTGCATTAGAGCAGTTTCAGGAGGAAATCAATCATCTTTCCAATAGAACAGAAAGGCAGAGAGCTGCGTCTGCTTCACCAGAACATCAGCAGCAACACCCAAACACCCACACGCTGACACTGCTGCAGCCTTTGGCCTTGGTCCTTGCATAGCAGCAACAGCAGCAGCAGCAGCACCTTCACTGGAGCATTTTTACCTGCCAAATAACTCCATCATTTTGCTCCCAAAACCTTTTAGCATTAGGAGAAGCCAGCAGCAGTGGACAAGGATGTGTTAGGACACAAAGGATCTGCCCAGAAGATATCTACCCACAAGATGACAAACTCATGAAGGACTGACCATAGAGCAAGATAAAAGCACCCACAAGATAAAAGCACCCAATGATAAAAGCCCAGCCATGGTGGCAGCCCTCATGCACACAACCCTGCTGCTCTCTCCAACAGCTGAGCACTCTGATGGAATAAATAATGATGAAGAAAAGATAAAATAAGCAAACAAAACTGAAACACATCAAAGCCAGTGTGCAGTAGTGGTTGCTGCTAAAGCTGTACCTATTTTCTGACAGGAAACTCTTCCGCCACAACTGTCTTTCAGAGACATTTCTGGTTACCAACAGTGGAGAGTTTTGTTTCTAAACAAATATATTCCTGTGGATGAAACCACTTGTATTAAAAATAAATGGGAAGAGGGAAGTGGATTCTATGAAAAAGTGAGTGCAAAGGAAGAGAAGTGACCTCTCTGTGTTGGTTAGCAAGAAAAAAAAATAGTGGAAGCATTTGAAGGATCATATGACTTTCTATAAAATCACTTTTAAGCGCAGGATTAAACCATAATATATATGGAAGATGACATAGTCTGAAGATGGTTGTTTGTTCATAAATGATCTAAGGTTAACAAAGCATTCCAGGGTTTTATGAAAGTACTTTTAAACAAATAAATATTACCCTGCAGTGTTTACAAGCTAAGCACTTCAAAATAATGCATGAGAACCTGAGAGGAAAACTGATAAACTATTCTGTTTAATTGCCTAACCTCATGGCACCCAAGAAAAGTAGATACAATAAATAATGAAAAAATGTCAAATTTTAAATTTCTAATATATTCGATCACCCAAAGTGCAATTTGGTAATCAACATGGAGCTCAAAAAATATTTCCATCTTGGAAATTTCTTTTTAAAGTGATATGTGGACCTTTTTTTTGAATAATATTGAAATGGTTGAGGTTTCTTTTTACAGTGTAAGATGACATTATTTATGCAGACCGAGGGATTGCCATGGCCCTTGGGCAGTTCTTTGAAGCCTTGCCAGGCTGCAGTCTGTTCATCAAAAAGGCATCCTAAACATTTCTGCTGCTTCTGGATGTCTGGATGCCTCTTCTCACCACTGTCTTTTTTTTTTTTTTTCTTCTGAGTATGTTGTCGGACTTCCAAACACATCGTGAGGTCCTTAGATCTAAACCAGCTGTGAATTCTTTCAGTACTGATAAAATTAGATTGATTAGAAGAGGGCTGTGCTTCTGGGGAAAGGAGAATACGGTTCTGGAGTATGGTCATGAACAGAAGGCAATGGGGAGCTCTTCCAGAATCTCCCACCTGGCTAAAAAGGGATCTTTTTAGATCTGTTCTAAAAGCCTCTTCACTCAGGGGTCCAGGGCTGCTGCCACACTGCTGCCCAGGCAGGGGTCAGAGGGCTCAGCCTTCTGGCTGGTTTTTCACTCTTGATCTCTGAGATCAGCTGGGAGTTTTGGGGTGGACTGATGCTGTTTTTCTGATTTGCTCAGTGAGCAGAGCAAGGCACAAGGAGTCAGAATCAAAGTAATCCTAGTTGTCATTGACTGCCCCAAGTTCACTCAGTGTAGCATTTGTTGCCCTTATTTCTTCAGACTCCAAATGAAGCTGATCTCTGATGTTTTTTCAATATTTAATTTTTTAGGGGTGACTGGCTCTCCAGAGAGGTCTGTCAGTGAGCAAATGAAAGAAAATATGTAAAGTGGAGAAAAATAAATCATTTTAGCCCAATTTCCAAACTGCTTCTTTGAATATTCTCATTGTGCAATAGATACAGCTTTCACCACTAAGCTCCACCTCATTTTTAAGGTTGACCTAACCAGCCTATTTTCTGCAGTGAGCTGAGGCCATGGAAATGTCATTTCTGTGAGGCCAGCCCCAGGCAGGGCTGTGCTGGCTGCCAAGAGCTGCTGACACCAATCCCATAAGCGTTGTCCCAGCATAGGCTGCTGCCTCTGGCACTGCTCCTCTGGGCCCTTTTACACACTGCAATGAGCAAGACACCAACTGACTCCACAGTCTGCTGGATCTGTGTCAAAATTAACCTCTCTCTGCAGAGCTGTGTACACCCGTGAGCAGCTGTGCTTTGGGTGTTGGCAAAGTCCCTTGTGTTACATGTCACAAGCACTGCTGTGCACAGACACAGATGACACTGCAATGCACATGTGTAAATGCATTTTCCACATCCACAGCAGATTCAAATGTAGATACACATTTGGCAGGAGGTAGGTTTGTTTGAAAACAGCTATCTTTTAATGAAGGGAGGAACTAATAATACAATATTACAAATATTGTAATATTACAAGCCACCAAGGCACATTAATTTTGCTCCTGCAGTAGTGATGTGCAAGAGCTTGTGAAGTGATAAAACATTTTGCATCTCTAAAGACAAAGGTTGTCGCAGCAGTATTGGCTGTGGAAGCAGCCCAGTTGATTCAAACAGCAGTAACATTTTCTTTAGGTGAAGATGAGCTTTGAAGTTTTGCTTTGTGACTCTTCAACCCATTTTTGTCAGAAATTCTATTTCTTGCCTCATAACAGTCACTAGCATTCCCCTATCTCTTTAAACCATGGTACTGACTCAGTCTGTTTGGAGACAGAAAGCTATTTTGACTTATAGGTTCAGTTCCTGTTGACTCAAAAGGCAGGAGGAAAATGCTGAAACTGAGAATGAAAACATTTTTTATTCCAGGAGTTACTAGCAGACAAATGCCGTTAAGGAACGTATGGCATTTGTGCACAAACTTTTAAAAATATTTTTTCATGTCTGAGGTTCAGCTCTACATGTATTTTCTAGCAGATGCTGCCATGAAGACAAGTGAATCTGGATGTGCTCTTTGCTTCACCAGTCATATGAGGCAGCTTTCTTCTTGCCTGGGATCTCAGAATGGAGCTAGAGCAAGGTTTATGTGTCATCCTGTCCTCATCAAGGCATCTGCAGAATGTCTGTCATCAAAATGAGAGCAAGCTCTCACTTCCTCAACCATTTGGCCAAAAGGGGAATAATACAGTTATGCTGGCAGGGATTTCTTTTTGCAGCAGACTGTGGTTTTTGCAGTTCAACATTATGGTCTTAAAAATCTCTATCACAGATGTATGTAAAGATGATGGAAAGTGGGAAAGGAAAAATGCTGCTCAGACATGATAAGAAAACTGGTCACCATCACTGGTCATCAGTGTGGTTCAGATCAGGGCTGATGTCTGTAAAGCAGGAACCCCTCAGAGAAAGGCTGACCACTGGATTGGATGCAAACCAAGACCTCTCTCCTCCCACCATCACACCATTTCAGCAGCCCAGTTCTGGAGACCTTTTAGCTGAGGGTCATAGGAGCATGGGGCAGAGAAGGGCTGTTTGGGTCTCTCCTCTTAAGCCATCATATCTTTCTTGTTCCTGGCAGTGGAAATTAGCTCAGTTGGTTATTGCATGGTGCTAAAAGCACCAACATTGTGGATTTGATCCCCATATAGGCCTCTCACTTAAGAGTTGGATTTGATGATCCTTGTGGGCTTCTTTCAACTCAGAGTATGCTGTGAAGACCTCATCCTTCTGCAGCAGGAGTCCTCCCTGTGCAGATTTGGGTCTCATCTATGTATGTATCAGAAATGCTTCAAAGTGTGACTGTTCCATTCCTACCTCCTCAGCAGAAAAACTCATCTCCAGGGAGATGGGAATTTCATGTGTGATAATTTAGCTGTCTTCCACCAGCCTTTGGGCATTGAATATCAAGTACAGCAAGCGCTCTCTCCCATGCTAATGTACTCACTGCCTTTCTACCCTGCAGCGCTGTTTGTTAAGGTATTGCAACTCCCTGTGCTGCATGTCCATGAACAAGGAAAATGAGGGGGGTAGATCAGGCAAGGCTTTTTAAGCAATAGATCACATCCTGTACTGAAAATAAACTTTTGTGCTGTCAAAATGCATATTGAGGTGGTCATCTTAAAAAGGAACAGCTCTGTGCATTTTTCATCCTGGTTGTAGATGGCTGTGCTTGAAATCCTAAATTATCTGCTGGGAGGCAGAGAGGGAGACAATGGATGGATGGACAGTCAAGCCAGATCCCTGTCAAAATCAGGCATTTGCTGGAGGGCTTGCCAAAACCAGTCCTATGAAAAGTCCCACAAAGAGACCCTCCCCCCAGGCCCTTCCCCATAAGCAGGAGATTCTGTAACACCAGTGGTGAGGAGAGAGAGACCACAGGAGGTCAGGTCTGGGTGTGACACAGCAGCAGCAGGGAGCCCTGCATGACTGAGGTGAGCCCTGGAAAACCAGCCACGTTCCAAATGGTCTTCAAGGCTCCCTCTTGGCAAGTATTAAGAAATTACCTACAAGCACAGGATCTGATCTGGGGGTTTCTTTAGCACCTTATTTAAAAATCAGCCATGTCCTTCGTTAATCTGAATTCAAATCAAGTCAGCTATTAACGTTTCTGTTATCCTCACTAGAAAATATTATTTTTTTATTATTTTGCAGCAAGGTGACCTATGCAAAGAATATGGGGTCATGACACAACCTTGACACAAAAATGTGAAGAGCACAGCATTTTAAATCAGTAAATAGTAATTAATTAGTAAGGTATTCTTTCCCTGCATGGCTATAGGTATAAAATAAAGGTGCATTAATTTCAGCAGCTGCAAGATAATTTTAAAAGTTTTTCTTGCCATCTTTTTGTCCAGTTCTCAGACTTGTTTTGAGAAAAAAACAAGTAGATGCTGCAGTATCTGAGACTGTATAGGGAAGTTTGGATTGCTTGACTGTAAATTTAGCTTAGTAATGTGAACAGAAGGCAGCTGTAAATCTCTACCAAAATTTACATTTAGGTGTCACATCACCATAATTGCTAATTTGAATCATATGATTCACTTTAAAATTGCTGTATCCTAAAGGTTACTTGTTAAAATTTTTAAAGCTTGTTTACATTACTTTTCTAAGCGCAATAACTTAATCTATAAACTGTGTAAATACAAATATTCCCATCCAAACACAGAATATAACCTAGACTGAACTCTATGAGTTTAAATGGAAAATGGTGTGTTGTCTTCAAATATCCCTACCGGGTCAGCAGTGGTGAAGGGGATTGTCTTCCTCATTATAATAGGCTCCATCACAGCTGAAAAGTAGCTCTGATTTAGATATAACAACCACTGAAAATCAGGTTAACTTTCAAGCTTCCCACTCCTTTCTGAGTCTACATATTACTCTGTGGTGTTTGAGTCAAACTGCTCTACCCTTGCCATCCCTTTTCTCCACAGCCAAAATCCTGCAAGGCCAAATTTGCACCCATGTAACAGCTATGAGCCTCTTGTAATGAGTGACTCGGGCTGAGGAGCTAATAACTCTCATGGCTATAGAGTAGAGCAAGACATATTTTAGCCACTATAAGGAGATAAGAAGCATCATGTCTGATCCAGCCCAGGGTTTGGATGGGCTGAGAAGGGGCCTTTTGGCCACAGAGCTTGTATTCTGATGTAGAAAGAGCTGAACAATTACCACACAGTAATGCCTCCTTGGAGAAATGCTCACATTGCAAAGCCCTAATAAAAGGGCGAGAACCAAGCATAAAACAGAATAATCTGCTCTGAGAACCCTGTACATCTGAAGCAAATAAAAACTCATTTCCAAGCTGTGACTGTAGAGGTAGAGATGTGCATTTAAGATCTATGCTCTGTGCTTGTGTGTTTCCTTTGGGACATGGCATAAGAATGATGACTCTTCATATCCACTGCACTTTGGTTTGCTAGGCTAATTACTAGGAACTGCATGAATTTTCAATAGATTTGCCATAAATAATTTATCCAACATATTGAAATCTAGTTTTATATTCACTTAGTGCATTATATCTGTAAACAAATGAAGGACTTAACAACTGTGCACATATCTTTGAAGCTGTATGTAGGTTTGGATCCCAACTCTGAATCTCAGGACCCTCCCAAGAGGCCAGTAGCTGCTGAGCTAGGAGCTGAACTGTGTGCTGACAGGTCTGATCCCCCTACCCCTGGGTGTTTGGGGCCACTTAAGCCTTCTCTAAGGCTCTGAAGCACAACCTGGCCTGAGGCAAGAGTTACAGAGCTTTGAGTTAGCAACCACTCTCTGTGGTTGCTTTGTCCAGGCTGGGTGAGTCAATTGGCTTTGAAGTACAGAATGGTGTAAAGGGCCCTTTCTGCAGGCGCAGGTTTTTTCCACTCATAAGGAAACATGCCCAGCATGAGCATCCTCCTCATTGGACTGGCTGAGGACTGACAGGGTCTTTGATCTTATAAGGAGCCAAATATGACAGCATTAAACTCTAAATCCAAGCTCAGCTGTCGATTTGAAATGCAGACTTGACAGTCTCTGTTCCAGTCTGCATCTAGACAGCATTTAATAGACTCGTTGCCCTCATTTGCATTTTCTAAACAGATGCTTTAGGTACAGGCTTTATGATGGCCTTTCAAAGCAGAAACAAAACCTTATGAAATCATGATTTGCCACTGGAAAAAGCCAAAAGCTGGGTGAAATCCAAGCCTGTGGGAAGCTCATTTGACGAAGGAGAGTAGAAGGGTGATGACTGCAGAGGAAATTGCTCCATTTCAGCAGTAACACAAAGCTTGGCCACCCTTTGCCATGGACACTGGCATCTGCACTTCACTCCTCCCTGCTGGGCCATTAGGACCCTGTGAGTGATTTGGAGCTGGGCAAGTATTGGTCTTAGCTCTGACCAGCTGGGCTTGTTTTCACAGCACTGCCAGGCATGCACAGAGGTTTCCTAGGCAGTGCTCATGACTACATGCTGTGCTCATGAGTTGCCCCAGTGCTGCTGCAGAAGCAAGGGCCGTTGTGTAGAGAAACATTTTCAGAGTAACAGCCATGGAGGTGAGCAGACTCTCTTTGTACAGAAAAGTGATAGATTTGATATTCAAAAAGTGATAGATGAGATATTCAGTGCAACTAAGCTCGATGTCAGAAAAAAAATATTGCTTGGCTCTGGGGAAAGTCTGATGAGCAGTGAACTGGCAGATGCTCTGCCTCCAGGGATCAGTCTGTGATTCGGGCAACAAGTGGAAAAGTTGCCCTTTGAGCGTGCAGGCTGACTTTATTGCTGAGTCAAAAGAAATGTCACCTCTTTCAGACCTGGCCTCCTTCCTGTCCCAGAGCTGTGTGTGGTCAGGTCAGGAGGAAGCAGAACTAGTGCTGCTGTCATGGCTGCTGCCAGGAGGAGGGAAGATGAGTGGAGCTGAAAGCAGCAGGGCACGTTTACAGACACCAGCCTGACATAGGTCATGAACGTCTTCCTCTGGGATTTTTATAATGTATGGGAGTGGGTACTCTTCTGCAGTTTTTGGGCCCTAAAACATCTCTTTCTGGCAAGGAAGCAAAGGAAGGCTCTCTAAGGCAGTTGACCTCTTCCCATAGATATTGCAAGGGTTAAAAGGTGATCTAGGATGCAGCATTTAACTGATATATGTGGCCTGTGCTTTTGAATTGGAATTAAAACCTTATTTTAGATCTAACTTACCATGTGACCAAAAGAAAAAAAAAAAAAAAAGTCAGAGGCAATTTCTCTCACCCTCTCAATTTTCTCTATGCAGGTTATACCATGCTAATGCTGGCCCTGTCACTCTGGAGAGTGGGCAGAAAGCTGCCTGCCTGAATGGGGCAGCCAACAGCATTCCTCCAGACCTTGGGATGAGGGTGGGGTTTGATCAGCCAAGGGAGAAAGATGTCAACATCTGTCTGTCACTGCACGGCCAATGGCCAATTATAATTTTTTTTCCTGCCTCCCTAAGCTGCAGCCAGACAAAGACTCTGAGCTCCCAGCTTTGTTGCCTGTGCCATTTCCCACCACTGCTCCACCTCTGATATGCTAATGGTAAAACTGAACTGTTTTGTGTGGCTGAAAAGGATCTTTGGGCACATTCACTGGGTCAACAATCCCAACTGCTGTGCTGGGGCTCAGCCTGCTGTGCCAGAACCCAGTGCCAGGGGACTTCCCTCCCCTCTGCTTCTCCTTAAAAAAAAACAAAACCGCAAAGTAGTGGAATTAACCATCTGGCTGTCTTGGTGCTCAGAAATTTAGCTGAACAAATGACGACACAATAATATGATGTACTCTCCTCAAATACTTTCTGGATGACAAGTGACAAGCCAGGCTGTTCTTTCCAGCTTGAATTGCTGTCTCAGTAGATGCAGCCTAAGAGCTGAGAGAGGGCCATCTCCTCTGAGCTTCAGAGCAGCACAGAGCAGTGAGGTGGTTACAGAAATACTGCTCTATTGATCCAGTAGGCTTTACATGCGTTAGAGCAAAAGTAACACTGACAAACAGCCTTTTGTTTGGAAAAGAAACCCTGTCATACATGCAACGCCAGACACAGAAAGCAAACTTGATGACCTAATCCTATCTATTGTGTGGCAATACTAATGCACTTAAGAAGTAAGCAGAAGAATAATTGCTGAGTTTATTGGGTGATGAGTTTCCCATTCACTGATGCTATGGAAGTGCCAGGGGAAATAGGCTGTAGCATCAGAGACAAGGTGCTTGGAAGTCTGTGATGAATTGATCTTGAAGTATTTATAGTTTGGAATTAGTCACCTGAACTAAATGTGAATGCTATGGATGATGTGTCAGTTCTTTTGGTGATGCTTTAGTAATACCATCATCACTTTATAAAAAACACTAGCGAGGTGGCAGGTTCCTAGTAAAATTTGAAGTACTTTTACAAGCAAGCTAATGTTTATAAGCACAGTAATTATACCATCATTATTCAAAACAACTATGACATGTACAAGTGTGTCAATTTTGACTGCAAGCACCCTGTGAAAATTGTTGGACATAAGGCCCAATGACATGAGATAAAAGCTAAAGAAATTTAAAAGCTGAATAAACAAAGCGCTCTGATGCTCCGATGGCTTCCAGTTGACCCTGAGCAGAGACCTGGATAAAGTTGGATAAATACTCCAGCCAAGAAAAAGGTGAGAATTGTAAGTGTTGTTTATGAGACTACAATTTAATATAGTTTGCCCAGTAAAAAGTCCTGTAATAAAAGCTGACCTTTGTACAACTTCCACGATCTCCTCTTCTTAAAACATGCTTCCAAGCAGTGAGAGAAAGATCTGGTGGACACAGAACCAACTCACAGTGAAGCCTCACACTTCATTATTCCCACACAGGAGAATTATAAAGATGAACATTTTCTTCTCATTTTAAAGATGCTCATATTTGTCAGCTTTCTCTGTCATGGTTGAGCTGGAAGGCGCTTAGGCATCATCGCCTATGCCATGGTCTTGCAGCTCTTTCTTGCATATTTGCACTGGCTCCCACCACTGTCCATCCCCTGCAGAGGGTTCACCCAGACCCTGGGAAGTGCTGCTGGTGATGCCTTCTGCTGCTTTCCAGGGAAGGACTGTTATAAAAAGCATGCACAGCATGAAGGAGGAAGCAGATGCAGGCTTGCTCTGCACGCTGCTCTCCAGCTCCCGGCATATGGTGGATGGTTAAAAAAAATGGATCTGAATGGTGTGAAAATCTATTCATCCTGTATCACAGAGAATAAATTATTTCTTTCTGGTCATATGCTGCATGTTGCCCTGGCTGTGCCTGCCTGTGCTGTTATGAAGGAATGCTTTAGACTTACAGGATGTACAAATCAGAACAACCCTCTGTGCTGACTTTCTGCATCACAGAGACCAAAGATTTTAATTTAAGCACTTTTTGTCTGATTGTGCCTTTGATGAAAGAAACCTGAGCCTGATTTATGATTATAAAAGGATAGAAAATCCAGTATGATTGTAAGTATGCTGCCCCAGTAGCATGTTGCCACTTGTGCTGGAAACTTTCGGGTCTGGAATTTTCTGTCTTCAGACTATCTGCTGGCTTTTGCTACAGTGGAGCCTGGATCCACTGTCTCTGCTGCTCCTCTGTCCAAGAACTTCTTTCCTGGTTCCCAGGGCCAGGAAGCAGCTGCCCATGTTCAGGTGTGTGGAATGGCCTAGTGTCTTTCTAGGCATGTATGAGCTCCCATGACACAGTGAGGGCTTGGGAAAGTGGGCTCCATCCCCCTCAGTCCTCTCCCATTCCCTGTAAGTGTGTACCTGCTCAAATCATCCATCTACAAAGTTTGTCTTTGATAAAGTAAATAGACTGAGTTTAACTTAATGTATCTGGCACAGTTTCAGGAATCATTTTTGTAGGTCTTTCCTGAAATATTTTTAATTTGCCAACAGCCTTTTTGAAGTCCAGGCTCTGGATTAGGATAGACACTATTTATTTGTAATAAAAAAGGTGGAAACCACATTCAAATTAAGCTAAATGAGGCTCAGCTTTGCTATTTAATTTTCAATGCTTTTGTTGCGTTGTTTGACTTCTCTTGTTACCTAAAACTGAGGAGTTGTTTTAGAGTTGACAAGTTCTTACTCTCTGCCTATTTACCAAGGATTCAGGCATATTGCCTCACACACCAAAACATATAACTAAGGTAAGCAGTTAATCACATAATGAACTTGCCCTCCTATACAATCAAATAACAGCTGTTCCTTTTAAATGCTATAAATACTATAAGTGTTTCTTTTTACTGAATGGTACCAGTGGACAAGCAGACGTGGACAAAAGCAGCACTCTCTATTACAGATTATTATTATAATAGTTCCAGGCCTATAAGCTTTCTTACCTTTTTCTTCCCTTCTCCCTAAAAAAAAATGGAATGGAATGGAATGGAATGGAATGGAATGGAATGGAATGGAATGGAATGTGTGTATTTTTGCATGTGTGCGCGTATGTAGAACTCTGCATGATGTTGTGATTTCTGTGGGTCTAGCTTCCCCAGTCTTTTTGTTAGACCTTGTCCTTCCCAAAAAAGCCATCCCAGTCTTTCACTTGCGGGCAGATTCTCTCAGCCACATCACCTGCACATCCACTCTGTTCATCCTTTAGGTCTGAATAGATTTTGCATATGATGTCCTCCTTCTGGGTGCTGGAAAAAAACATACTGCTCAGACTGGTTCCTGAAAAAGTGAGGATTTACTTATGGTGCCCCTTTTCCCCCGGGAGCAGCCAGGGGGAAAAGGGGAAGATGGGTCATCAGCCTCCTCCAGAAGCATCACCCACCAGGGAGATCCTGTCCCCAGTTGAGTCCCACACTAACAGCGTCTGACTGCCTTTTCACCCTCCCCATCATTCACACTGCAGATAGAGCTGCCTTCCAAACAAAACAGAATCTGTACTTAAAAGAACTGAAACCAGAAGCTAATCTACATTATATACTTCCAGAGCTTGGCTTTCAGAAACAGAAACCAAACCACCTCACACGAACCAGCCACTGGGAGAGTTACACCCTGGGACATGTGTAACCCAGTACCTGTAGCTGATGTGTGTGGTACCTCCTCACAGTCACTGGAGAGTGATGTCCCTGATGGTAACCTCTGTGCTGCTCACATGTCTGTGCTGATGCCAGCAGAGAGCGAGTGCAAAGTCTTTCCTCCCAGGCATATTTCACACTGCTTTGTACACCTCTGTCTGCCTACATGTCAGAGTGGGGAATAAGAGCTATCTGAACAAATCTGGTACTGGAAAAAAGCAATCTGGTTGCTTTCTTATCAGCCAGACACAGATGTGTGGTGTCCTTTCTCCCTTAGCTTCCTTTAGGTCTTCTGCCAAGCTGAGGTGGGACTGCACAGACCCGCTGGTGGCTCTGGCCTGTCAGCAGGAGCATGGACCAACCTGTGCTGCTTGGCAGTCAGTTCTGCAGCAGCTCTGTGAGGGGTCATGGCAAACACCCCTGCGGGACCTCCCTGCCCTGACAAGCCCACCTGCACACGCAGCTCCCACAGCTTCCCCTCCCCAGATGGGTTTTTATAACCTCCTTGTAAGACCAGGTGTGTTTCTGCCCCTTTGTGTGTGTACTCCAAGGAACAGCTCTGATAGCAGTCTGCTTTGTTGTACTAGAAACTGGAGCAGATCCATTGCATTTTGTGAATCTGCCTTTTTTGTTTTTTTAATTAGCAGTTGGAGTGTGGGACAAAATCTTGGGCTGACGAAGTCCTACTGAAGTTCAGGCTGGTAGGAGGGAAGTGGGCAAGGCACAGAAGTGAGCAGTAGAGCAGAGAGGGATGAGCACTGTGCAATGGAACCTCTCCTCCCAAGCTTTAAAAATACCCCTAGCAGTGTTAGTCTTGCAGGAGGCCTGTGCTGACAAAGATCAAACCTGTAGGAAGAAGAAACTGTTGCCTGTTGTGCAGAGAGTGCTGAGCCCTGGCTAGACACAAATAGCCTTGTACATAGCTGAAAAGGCAATTGTTTTTCCTTGGCTGCTATTTTTGTGCTCATACAAGAGTCAGAGATATATCTGATGCATGAAAGGACTGCATCCTCTATTTTATTTGCAATTGCCATAGCTCTAACTACTTGTGCTGGTTTCAGCTGGGGTGATTTCCTTCACAGTGGCTGGTATGGGGTAATGTTTTGGATATGTGCTGAACACAGGCTTGATAACATAGAGGGGTTTTTGTTATTAAGCCCTGAGCAGGGCTTACACAGAGCCAAGGCCTTTTCTGCCTTTCCCACTGCCATGCTGGTGAGGACCTTGGTGATGCATGGGAGACTGGGAGGAGAAACAGATGGGACAAGTGACCCCAGCTGACCAAAGGGATAGTCCAGAGCATCTGATATCATGGTCAGGATATAAAGTGGGAAGAAGAAGGACAAAAGGGGGAATGTTTGGAGTGATGGTGGTTGTCTTCCCAAGTAACCATTAAGTGTGATGGGGCCCTGCTCTCCTGGAGATTGCTGAACATCTGCCTGCCCATGGGTAGCAGTGAATTAATCCCTTGTTTTATTTTACTTGTGGGTGTGTCTTTTCCTGTTTAACTGTATTTATCTTAACTGACAAGTCTCCTATCTTTTATCCTTCTGATTCTCCCCTGGATCTCCCTGGTGGGGCCATAAGCAAGCAGCTGCCTGAACTTTGGCTGCTGGCTGGGGCTAAACTTTGACATTACTATAGACTCACAGAAAAATCCAAACATTTGTTCTTCCTCTGCATAAGTTTAGAAGAATAATAGGTGGGGAATGGGATGCATACAAACATGTATGTATGCAAATATGAACACACACGGGGTCTTACAATTTTTTTTCCATCAAAAACATCAAAAATGTAGCCCAAATATGGAGCAGCTGAAATAAAATAAAAGGTCTATTGCATGAGATCACATATTAGAATTCAGTCAGACTGAACCAGCAATAAGATGAAAGCATAAGAATAAATAAGTATAAATTCTCCTCTCCTTTTTTCTCCTACTTAATATAGACTGCAATTGTATCTAAATTGTCCAACCTACTCTTGAAAATTGAAGCAGGAGAATACTTTTGATTGTGGTGTGAAATAAAGCACAGCACTTCAAAATGAGGATGTGTAATGATTTCAGAAATCTGCTTTCCTTTTTGTACATCACACATAATACCAGGCTTTGGTCCAATTTCCATTTTAGTGAATATTGGGGAGGTGAGAGGAAGTGTTTATTTTAGCAACTGAGCAATTCAAAATAATTTTTTCTCAAATGCAGAGGCTCTGAGAAGGCTCCACAGCCACAAATTCAGTGTCAGCCAGACACCTGACAGAGCTGGGAATCTGCGTGCTGTGCCTGGGAGCCCTGGCAGGGTTTGTTTGTGGACACAGGACAGTCAGAGCTGGTGGATCTGAACGGGTTGAGAAGATCCAGGAAATCAGGTTACTAGAACAAAAATGTTCTTGCAGTGCAGTAATCCTTTGTTTTTTCCAATAGTTTTGTACCATATATAACAACATGTAATTCATTCTAGACCAAGTGAAAGCCTTTAAGGATCTCTTTATTACTACTTCACAGGTTTTGGACTGGACCTGGTGTTTTAGAGACCTCAGCTCAACATTATAAATCTGCAGTATGGCTTTTCAGGATACATTTGTCTTGGAGCAGCAAATATTTTGGTTTTGTTCAGGAATGGCATGGGGCCTTCAGATGCTGAAGGTAAGAAGCCCTTCCCTTGAAACAGAGGCAGGTAGACCAGGGCCTGAACTGGGAAAAGTATGTTTGTGCCTCTCATCTGGAGGAGATCTTGCAGTGCCTTTTAGGAAAGAGTCCCTGCCAGCTGCCTGCTCTGCCTCTTTTTCAGAGATCATCACTGTCCTGGAATCAGTGAAAGGAAGTCTCCTCCCACAGGATCTGGGTCTGAGTTCAAATCACTGATGAAGCTCCTGCAGTGGAATACCAGGCTTTGCCTGAGGTACTGGTGTGTGTGCACCTCTGCCAGCCCTGCCAGGGGACAGCCAGGTGGGTAAAGGGTGGGGAATCACCAGAAGGTCGAGGACCAAGAGGTGCTGTTCATCCCAGGCACGATACCTATGAGGAATCTACCTTGTCCTCAAGGTAGCTCCAGTTTCTCATGGTATCTCCTTTGATTTCTTATTGTCATTGCTAAGCAACAAGGAATCAACTTTACCTCTACTCTTCCTGCTCTCTTGCTTTCATGCCTGTGGCTCTTCTAGTAGTAACTCCCTGTGTGCAGTTTCCAGCATTCAAAGAAGAAATTCCACACCTGCACATGATGTGAAATTTCTCTCTCAAGCGCCTTTTTGCTATGTTTCTTCCTAAAAATTTCCCTTGCTAAAATAGCAGATGGCCTGGGTATATAAATTTTATTATACGTAACAGAAGAGAGACTGTAGCAGCTGAGAACATGCAGAACTCATGCTTTTGTAAACAGCACAGATGTCTTTAAAATAGGAAGAGGAAAGGTCTGGCTTGTACTGAGAAAGCTGAGACAGTGCCCAGGTTTAGGTGTAATTTGCACCAGGAGGTTTATAAGATCTTGTTTTATGCCTGCTCTGATTCTTGTCCCTTAATAATGGAAGAAGGAGCTGCCAGAGGAGAAAGGACAACTTGTACTTTTATCTCAGTTCTGTTGGCAATTTCTTTGTATGTAACTCTGCTTTCTTTTCTCTTTTCAAGTCCTTTTTCTTTTCTACTGAGTTGTTTGTGACATATAAGAAAATTTATATATTCTCTTCCCCATTATGAGCACCCCGATTGCCATCTCTGTGTTTGTGTGCATCAACATGAGTGTTGTGTTGTGTTCAAGGACTGTTAAATGTCACATAACTGAACCTGAGCATTTCAGTCACGTGACACTGAAAAGCTCCACTCATGCTTAGCACATGCCTTTCCTGAGTTCAAACCAGATGTTTCCCTTGACACATTCCCCCTCTGGATTGCTGAAAATGAAGTTGTGTAAAATTGTGTGTGCTTGGTTTCCTTCTTTATTTGTTTTTTTTTTCTTTGTTTGTGTGATTGGTTTTGGTTTTTTGATATTTTTGCTGTTAAAAAGCTTTAGGTTAATAAGTACTTTTACAAACTGAATGGGAGACATGAAAGACAGCAAATAGAAGTTTCTGAGTTATTGATCTATTTCCTGTCCAAAATAAATTATGGTAAATAGCTATTCTTAGGGCCATGGCTTTAATGAGAAACACTGCTGTGGCTGCATTTCCCTTTTCTGTAATGCAGAGGCCCTGCAGCTGATTTGCTCTTAGGACTGGGAATGTCATCCTTTCTCATGACTGCAATATTCCTGATGCTCAGCATCTTTCTTGCAATGCCATTTAGACTGACATGGTAATAATAAAAAAATCATATGCCTTGGCTTATCTAGTGCATGTCAGACTGATTTTGAGCATGCTCATACAGACAGAAATGACTCTCACTAAACAATTACCTAGTACTGTTCTGATAAACTGTGCTGCTGGGTGACTGAGATGGTCACTAAAGGAAACCGTGTTTTTAAAACCTTGACAGAAAAACTAGTTGTGAGACAGAATTGTCATCTATTTCCAGTGTTATGATGCTCTTTACACAGAGAGGGATACCTGGGCCTGAGCAAGCATACTGTAGCAGGGAAAAAAGCTGAAATATTTGCATGCCTGGGGAAAAGGACGTTTTCCAACAGAAGAAATTACTCCTGCATCTGTGGCACATATTTCACTTTGCCTTAAATAGAAACAGATACTGTTTTGAATTATATGAGATGTTTGCAGGATTAAATACAAGTGTTTCATTATATCGATGCCTTAAGAGGCTACCTAGAGCAGAGGCTAGACAGTGTTAAAGGAATAAAGTAAGAATTTATTAAGAAGGCCTTCAAAGGATACACCTTGGGCAGAACAAGAGCCTGGCTGAAGCTACACCCAAGATGGATGATGGGTCATGAGTTTTCACACTTTTATGAGTTTTGGTCCATTTACATACTGGGGTTAACTGTCCAATTACAGCTTCAGGTTATGAAGTCCCATCCTCTCAGGTTGTTCTCCTCAATTCACTGCTGTTTATACTTTTTGGGCCTGAAGCTGCAATGGTGTTCTTGGTTCTCAGGCTGGAAAAGGTTTGTTTTGTCTAATTAAACTCTGCAGAGAACTTGCTAACACTTTATATGAAGTTCAGAGTTATATACTAATGCAGTACAGAATCTGGATAATATGAAAGGTAAAACTTTAAGCATCAGTATGGGATTAATAACAGGAAGGATTGGGGGAAATATGAAGGGGTTAAATATATTTTTGGCTGCCGATATTTATGCTTCTAGCCAATTTAGCAAAACTGGCTTTGTTCGTCTGCAAAATTCCTTCTTCTCCTGTTTAGAGATTCCCTTTGAAATATGTGACCATGAAGGGCTCTTGTATCTCTCTGCTCCAAGTCAGTAGAAATGCCATCTGCAATAAAGGCAGGTCTCTTTCCATGAGACTCATTGCTGTGATGACTCATATGGATTCGCTTGCAGGACAGAGCAGACATGTACAGCTGAGCACACTGAGAGCAGGAAATTGAGAAGAGCTGAGCTTTGCTGCATGTCACTGTGTTCAGTGCCCAGCATCTGCAGGGCACAGCATCTGCAGGATGCTGGGACTGGCCAAAACTGCACCCTGACCAAATATCCTCTGTTGTTTTCTTGAACTGAAATGAAACTTGAAATTCCTCAAATATGAACCTCAAACCCATCAAACAGTGTTGTAAAATCATCTCTCATTCTTCAGAAGGCATGGCTTTTCATTTGACTAAGGCCTTTGAAAATGGCATTGTCAAAGTAAATGAGCTGATACCCTAAACTGTGAATCATCATGTGAATACTGCTTTATTGTAGCTCCACTTACCTTTATTGATTTGATTATACAGAGTTACCATAGCTGGAAGACCAGGATGAGAAGTCCAGCTACATTCCTGGATAAACACAGCATAATACACAGAGGAGGATGTTGTGTTTAAAAGAAGCTTAATAAATTCCATACACAAACACTCCTGAAAGGATCATATTAACAGCTAATAACTTTTGTTGCCAAGTTTTAAACATATTCCTCCTCCACATAAAACATCTACAGAGGTGATGACCATCTTAGATACTTGGATTGATTTTATAACAGGCAGTGCACGTGAGTCAGTCTGTTCCCATTACAGCTCAAACTTAAAATAGCTTGCTGTAAATAATCTTTTATGCATAACAAAAGCTTGTACAATTCTTGAAAATTGATTCATCGCCCACGCTGACATTCAAAAAGCTAAGATAATTTCTGGTGTTGTCTGGTTCACTATGAGGGCATGTCCAGAGAAATTACTGAAGACCAACTTTTTTGAGGTAATTGTTTATTTTCTTAGGGCCAAATTCACCACTTGTGCAAACTGGTCCCATTTCCTTCAAAATCAGCTGAGAATTTCTGAGCACAAAAAATTAATTAAAAGTCTTACAGCACAGTCCTGTGTGTTCCATTTTTAAGAGGCAGTATCAGGTGGTCCATAAAGGTGGTATTCCATGTCCCAGTCCTGTGGGCACAGGGAGGGATGGCTCCCTCACTCACAGTGGAGGCATAGCTGATGAACCGGGCTGTTAAAGTGTTAGGATGGGCTCAACAATGTAGTGAGGGAAAACAACCCTACCATTCCCTCTCTCCTGCATCAGATGCAATTGTCTGTCATAAAAGTTAATCAGTCATGACCTTTCAGAAAGGAAAGAAGAATTTGATCTTTCAGCACCTGTGTGTTCCCAAACACCCTGGCAAAGAGCCTGCATTTTACATGTCTGGGACACCAGCTTAATCCTTGTCATGTTGCAGGCCTGCAATTCCACTTGCAAGGTGTCAGAGAATGCAGCTGTAGCTCCTGCACCCTGCCCAGCCACCGCTGCTGCTTACAAACCAGAAGCACAGAGGTGATGCCATGTGCTGCCTTCTCCATCACTGTGCCCATCCACAGCCCCAGCCTGTCACCAGAAATACATCAACAGACACAGACTAACCTCACTGAGAAAAACCTAATTAGAACTGGAGATGCAGGTAAACCATGAGCTGCACCCAGCTTTAGCCACTTTGTAGTTGTTTTCTGGCTGGGGTGGAAAAGCAGACATGAGAACTTCTAGTATCTGACTGCCAAATCTCAGCAGAACGTGCTTGTTTCTTCACAGCTATTGTGCCCTTCTGGGGGAGTGTGAGGCATATTTACTTTGTGGGGAGAGCAAAAGCTGGGTAGGTGGCAGACATGAGAAGTTATCTTCCTGAACATGTAATGAAGACACTATTTTTTTGGTAGAAAAACATAAGAAATGCTGCAGTGGGAAGAACAGATACTAGGGCTGTGACAGAAGAGGACCAGTCACAAAGAGGGACCATAAATGGAGCATGTGGTCATGAAGGACGAAGAAGGATGTTTGCCCTTCTAGTGTCAGTGAATTAATGGGTAAATTTATGTCTTGCAGTCACCTTTCAGGAAAAATCAATTGCCAATAGCAGGAGCAACAACAAAGAGTCACAACAAATCCATTCAGATGACCACAGCAGTGACCTTGGACTTAGCTGTGGCTGTGTTTTCAACTGGTGGAGAGTGTTGGTGAAGCAATGCAGCAGGACTATCAAAGCATCTATATTCAGCAGTTCCCTTCAAGAATTCATGATGGAGTTAATATCCATGTTGTTGCTGTTTGATGAGATTTCCTCCTTCAGCTGCCTACGTGGACCCAGGAAAAGCCCTGTGAAGGCTCAGAGACAGGAAGTCTGGCTGTTGGGAAAAGTCCTCCATCTTCAGAAAATTACTGTAGAAACTTTTCCTAGATCCTCAATCCACTGGTGTGGTGGAACTGGCAGCCCTGCCCCTGGGAAGCCCTGGTTGTGCCCTGATGCCACTCTGTGCAAGTCTGCTCTTGCTGCAACTCAGGGCAGGTTTTACCTGTGCAGGTGGGGAATGACTCCAGGGCCTCCTTGGGCTGGGGACAGGCATGGCATGGTACATCTTGTGACAGTCAGGATAGACCACAGGAAATCTCTATAAAGATCTTGCTTCACATGGAAGAGCTTCTGGTGATTCTCCCTTTCTGTGGACCTATGCTCCAGCTCTCTCCCTGTGGATTATCTGGGAATTGAGCAAAACCAATATAGCAATGCCTTAATGAAGTTGCAGGAGGCATGAAGCCACAGCCTTGGTAAGTGAACAATCTCATGCATCTCAATGGGATTATTACCTCCTGAGTTCAGGGAGAGCAGCTTCAGTAGAATCACGATGAGCTATTTCACCTTTGATCACTTAGAAGATGCATCTATCTCATCCTGTGGTATGGAGCTTCCTCTCGTGTCTGCACATGGTCTCAAGCAGAGCTGCACAAAATCAGTCTTTCCACCAGACAATTTAGATGTAAGCATATCTTATCAAGGAGAAAATCAGTGTCACTCTGCAAACTTAGCATGCAGGCAGTATTACAGACATCACAGTTAATATCAGAAAAAGCAACACATACAGACTGCTGAAGAACTCTGGTTTCCTTTAGGGGGTTTTCTCCCATTTCTCTGCTTTTATTTTAACCAGCATTTTAGGTGACTAGAGCACAGAAATTCTGTGTCATCTGTCTCTGTTGTCTGTCTAAATCTAGGCTTTTGCTGCAAAGACAGACAAAATCCTGTCAGATGAATTAGCAACAAACTCATTCCTCCTGAGAGAGGAAATTAATTTTCTTGATACTAAGAAAGGGCCTAATGTGGTTTTGGTGCTATAATCTAACTTCTCTGGCTTGAAAAGAGCCCAGGCCTTTTGTAGATTCCTTGTTGTATTTGCCATTTGAAAGTCTCAGACCAAGAATAACATTATGGTATCATTAGCTACTGATGCTAAAGGACCTGAATTGCTCCCTGTGTAGGAGATGGCTGGGAAGACTCAGATTATAGTTAGATGTTATATGCTGCAGTCACAGGTGGCTGGAAATCCATACCAGAATCTTCACTGGTGATGCCCAAGTATGGCTCTGTGAGATGAAAACATCTGGAGTCATAAAAAATGAATTTGCAAGAAAGCAAATGTAGACGTGGTTGCAGATTTGATGAACGTTCTAGTCAAATGTGGCAGTTTCTCCAAAGAATACAGAAAACATCAACTACAAAAGTGGCGACTGATTTTTAGTTTTAAGTCTCATACGGATATTTTTCTTCTTATCATAGGCTCATTGAAAGGTTTGGGTTGGAAGGGGCCTTAAAGATCAGCTAATTCCAATCCTTCTGCCATGGGTCAGGATACCTTCCACTAGACCAGATTATTCAAAGCCCCATCTAACCTGGCCTTGAACACTTCCAGGGATGGGGCATTCACAACTTCTCTGGGCAACCTGTTACAGCATCTCACTACTCTCACATTAAAGATTCTTCACATTCTTTTTTCTTCTGCTCACTTCTGTTGTCTTCAGCTACTGTTAAGGCCCCTCTGGATGTGTCCCTTGATAAAAGTTTTGCATCTCACAATAACAGCTCTCCTCTTGTTCTGTAGTGGCCTTTACTTTCTCTGCAGCAGCCTTTCAATTTCCCAAATGCAATTTTTGTGCAGTGACCACTGCCTGGCTCTGCTATGTCATTCTCTAAGGCTGCTAAAATGAATTCTGAGCACTTCACACTTGGCTGTCTGCAAATCAGACATCTGTGTTTTTATGAATGTTTTTCAACAGGTGATCTGGAGTGGAAATAGACAGTTTTCTCACTTAATGTTCCTTACTGCAGCACCTCCTGCCACAAGTTACTTCCATAATGTCCCAGTGCACGCATAGCAAAATGTGAGTGTGAATGCATTGCGCTAGTGTGACAATGTTTCAGGTCAGTGTACAGATTGAGATGCACCAGGAACTCTGGCCAAACTGGTTTTCAAGCGTGTAGGTGAGGATGCTGAAAGATGAAAAAGCAGGTTGGAGTGTTATTTAACTGTGTGTTGAATGGAGATGTAGGGATGGATGTTATCTGACTATGTCTGTTGTTTTGCTACGATGAATTAATGGTTGTGGACAGATTAATGAACTAGACAGCAATTCTTTGGTATTGGGATAATATGCCTCTTTTGCACCACTTAGATCAGCTTTGAACTCCATTCAGTCAGGGAGGGAAAAGCTTTAACAGAGAGGACATACCAATTGTTTCTCTCACACACGCTATTTCAGAGCCTTCACAGGCTCCTGCATGTGATTTACAAGAGGTGGCAAAGAGTCTGACTTGTCCAAGACTCTCATTTGGATGTTTGTCCTTAGTTCAGGGCAAACCCTTTGACCCAGAGCCTGTCCTAGTGAATCAGCTGTACAGCTGTGATACCTGTGTGGAGTCTCACACTGGCCACGCTCACCCTTTCCCAGGAAGTCCCTTCTGTGTCTGTTTCCCCAAATCCTTCACTTTCCATCAGGGTGCACAGTCCACTGAGATCACTGATGGCAACATCTTTTAGTGTACACTTAAAATAAAGGCTGTTTTCAATGGATTCTCTGGATTTAGGAACTCAGCCTGTCCCACATTCCACATTAGAAATGCTGTGATGTTACCTCCAGTTGCAGACATATTGATTTACCCTCAGAAGAGAAAAGGAGAATTGATTGGGAGTGGAATGAGTGCAGGGTGAGCTGCACACGCGTGAGGTCTGCGAGCGGGAAGCTGGAGGAAAGCTGCAGCCATTTTGAGACACTCAGAGTCTCTTTTCCCCTGAACTCAGTCTTGAGAAAAATAAATATCCTTATTTTAATCAAGAGGTTTAGTGACCCTTTGCTGCAAGCCTCACAGGCTACCTTGCAGTTGTGAGAGTGTGATGGCAGAGATTGATGATTTCTGTGAAAGCAGCACTGCTTGGGCACACCGTGCGCTCATGTTCTGCTGGTGAGGCACCTGTCGTGTGAGGTATTGATTTTTCTTTCGTTTGTCAAAGGCACAGTTTATGTATGGAAACTAATCCTCTGCTCCCTACAGGAAAAAGAACAAAGTTCCTTTGTTTCCAATGAGCTTTAAATGAAAATCCACAGCACCTAATTAGGTTACTCAGCTCCCTAACACTGCAGCCTGTACAGCTTCGTTTCTTGTCCTGCTGACTGCTGAACACTGTTTGTCCATCTGTCTGTCTGCCTGTGACTCTCTCAAAATAGGACATAGAATGCACCTGTGTCCTGCCTGCTTGCACCCTGGTGTCTCTTGCAAGAGCTTGGGATTTCTGATGTGCTGGTGCACAAGCCACCCCTCTCTGACAGTTACTAGCCTAACCAGATAGACACACCAACTCTGAAAAATTTCCAAAATTTTTGATCATTCTCTGTGTAGCAAATACAGGAGATGAAGATATCTTGACCAAACCGCTGCAGATTTCCTTGTGTCCCTTTCCTCAGTGGGCCAGGGCTTTTCTCAAGTTGACAGTAAAGCCCTGTGCCATGCCCTGCTTCTCCTTCTCTTGCTGCTGGCCATTTTTTCTTTTTCAATTTCTTCTTCTCCCTCTTTCATTCCAAAATGCTGAATTTCCCCTCTAATCTCCTGTCAGGTGAATTCCTAATCAGCCTCCTTGTGCAATTGTTCTGCCCAACAATGCATTGCCTGACTTCAATCTGTTTGTAGTTCAGAGCTGAAAAACTGCCCTCCCCCAAGACCGCGACACAGCTCTGTCCAAAGCATGTCACGTACATGGATGGTTATCAAAGTTTAATGACCTCATTAGTACTCATTTGCAGAGTGCAAAAGCAAGCACTTTCTGTGAGATATAGATCCAAAGTGGAAGGAAAGGAAACAGCAAAGGAGACTCATTTTCTAGACATCTTGCAGCTCCATTTGAGCATAGATGAACTGCCTTTAGCAGACAACAGCAGAAGTGCTAATCATATATAGTTTTCTGCTTTGCCTTGCCAACAGTCCTGTGAACATGTTTATAAATGCATGTAAATACACATTATATATATATGTGTATATACACAGTATATATGAAACATCAGTGGGAATATACAACCAATTAAAAATAGATATTTCTCCAGTTTCAGATGACAACTAAATGACTGTAGGTCTTGTGAAAACACATGGATGTTTGATCTTTGTCCAGGAGGTCATGGAGAAACACTCAAAGAATGACTCCCACAGTGAGTGGGAGTCCTTAGGCTGGACCATGAAACATAAACATCAAACCCACTGTCATAATTTTAATTCTAGTTGTGTATTTCTAGGCTACTGTAACACCTATTTCATTGGTGTGGAACAGAGTGGACTTCAGGGGTGGGTGTGGAATAATTGAAAGTCATGTCTGGTGCAATGTGTGGTCTTTGGAAGAGTTCCTAAAGACCCTGGGGTTCACTGGGGAGGTTCATCTCACCTAACCTGAAGGAACTGAAGTGTAGGTGCCCTAAGGCCTACTAAATTGCTAAGGTCTTCTCTCTAGTCAGAAAAGAGAAACAGGTAAAAGTCGTGCTGCAAAAATCATAACCAGTGAGTTCTGGCTAGAAGAATTTGTGTTCTTCTACGAACAGTAGAAGAGTAGAAGAAGTGTGTTAATTCAAGCACAGTATAGCAGTGTAAAGGCAGAGAAAGTCCTAGGAGAGGTGAAAATAAACCATGTATGCTTTCACCATTTGTATTTCAGAGCTGAATGTCTGAGAAAACAGGAAAAGAAAACTGAGAGTCATCACATCTGTATTTAGTATAAGGAGCTGGGTTTTTTTTAGAGAAGAGCCGTGAGAGAACTTTCTGAGGTGGTAAGCTCACAATGCAACACAGATGGGGAAGACAGGACAGCTGGTCCATCTACTAGGTCAGCTGAGACCCTAAGAACTTTGGAGAAATCTATTACAATCTTTAAGCACAATCAATCACTCCATTTTACTGGTATATATTTTTCCTACTTTGAAGCTTTTGCCTCTCATTTTTCAGATGTTTCTTGCTTTATTAGAATGAATGTCTTAAGTTTTATTGATGTTAAAAATTATTTCTAACAGTCATACAGTGCTTTACTACTCCAGGATTGACTAATTTAAAAATAAAATGGTGTCTTCTAGTGGAACAGATACAAATCCCTCAGACTTAAAGAGCAGAGCATGCAGGTCATCATGGGGGTTAGTACTGTCAAGACTCACATCCAAAGTGAGAAAAATGAGGTTAAACAGCATCTTTCTGGCTCAGCACAGACCACAGAAAGGCATCTGCTGCCCATATCTCCTCCTCTGACCACTTTTGTGACTTCAAAATTTTTTCCATCCCATACAAAGACAGTGCAAGTCTTTCAGAGGCTGTCACAACACTTAGGAGAGACCCTTTTAGCTGGTACCACCATATTAAGAGTAATGAGAGAGGGTACTGGGTGGTGAAAATCCAGACACTGAGCTGACTCAGGATGAGCAAGGGCCAGATTTGCCATTGTCCTCTTCCCTGGTCCCCTGTTGCTGAGTCTCCCCAGGTGGGATCTATGTCTTGCCCAGTGGAGTCTGTAAAGACTCGCCAGAGAAAACTGATCCAGATTGCAACCTTCCATGAATATTTGGGAGTGTTTGTTGTTGCTGTTTCTGTATCTGTATCTCTTGAAAGAAAAGAGCTTTACTGAAAATTTAGTGACCTGACCTAGTCATGCTTTTGTTGTCATTTCTGTGGAGTGCCATGCTCCTCTGAGTGATCCTGGGGGATAACTCAGGAAAGAGAATTGGTTTGCAAAGAACCACAGCTCCAATGGAAAATCCTCAGGGATCCACACCATGATAAAGGGTTGACAAGGGTTGATGTTAGCTCCTATGCTAAAATGAGAAATAACAGTCCATATCCATAGAGTTTCAATTGCTCCCCTTTAGAGGAAAGGATCAACAGGTATGTCTTTCTGTAAGGCAGGCTTTATGGTCTCCATAGCCTAACATGCTCAGCTACGCTCCTCAGAGTAAAAGGAAGAATATTGCCTTCTGCAGAGAAAAAAAACCAAACTAAAATAAAATAGTGAATGTCTATAGAATGGGTTTTATGGAATCCCAGACCAAATAATAATAGCTGTTTCTTGCTGTCACTCTCTGCTTTACATTAATGACCCTGAAAGTGATTTCTGAATGTGGCACTGGAAGGAGAAACCAGGATGGTCTCCTAGAAGGGACATTGAAATATTTGAAGAAATCCAGCCTGGCAGCTGCACCTCTAAATTCTTTGAGGTTCATGCTTCAGCTTTACTTGTGGTAGCAGTTTCTTAGTAAGTACACACATGCCAAAGAAATGCTTAACAAGGTGCACATGGGCACTTGTTTACCTCCTCCATATGACAGACACAGCCCACGTGCCATTTCTTTTCTAAACACAGATTTTTAATTTTTTTTTTTTGCCAGCAATGAGAAAGAAGCCTGACAACAGCATCCCTCGTAAGAAACCTCAAAGAGCTAAGCAGCTTGATTAATTACTGAGGGATTCCCTAGGACTGTTGCTAAGGTAACAGGAGTAGAAATGTTTGAAGATGGCTGAATATGCTGTGTGGGCTAGAGAATACATGGTGGCTTATAAGCAGCACCCTGCACCCTGAGTTTTTACATTATTAATGTAGAACATAAAAAGTGTGTTCATATGTGCATGTACTCATGAAAGCACAGAGCCCACACAGCCCTATGAATCCCCAGCTGCATCTGCTGAACACAGAAAAAAAAAATCTGCTTTGGCTTTCAGGAAGATGTAACAGGAAAGGAATTTAAAGAGTGCAGGGCACAAATCTCTTCCCAGTTCTACAATGCCTTCATTTTGGTGGCTGATTTAAAATATTTTCTTCTTCCCCCTTACTAGACAGCACTGAACCAAGACTAGATTCCCACTCCCCAAGGCTCTTGTCAGAGGTGGAGCCACCCAGACTGCTGCCTGGCTGCCCTGTTGTACCCAGCACTGCTGACTTTGCCAGCATTGCAGTGTCCCTGGGCTGAGCAATGGTGCTGCAATGGTGGAGCAATGCTTGTAGTTTCATGCTCTGTAGAGTAATGCATTTTCTAATCAAAACTGGTGAGAGGCAGCAAGAGGTGATTATGGTACAGAATATGTCCTTGAGGAGGACACTATTGACCTGTAGGCAACTGCAGTGCATTCCATGGTGTGGGAGAACAACTGTCTTTAGTGACATCCCCGCCAGAATTTTACCAAAGTTAATGCCCAAGTTAGTTAACACAGAACTTGGAGGTAATTGGAAATTTTGTGTGCTTACACAGAAAGAGAAACCACCTCCTCACTAACTGGTAAGGTTGCATCCTCAGGTACACTGGCACTGTGCCAATGCCATGACTTCTCTCCATGACAGGAGAGAAGAATTAAAAACAAAACTAAGCAACTGCATAGCTCACAAGACTGATTTGGGATAAAAATCTTGTTCTGCGTTTAACGACAAACCTCTAGAGCTTTGAGTTCCTCTCAGGAATATTATTTTTTTCTCTTTCTGAGACATCTCTCTTTTCAGTGAGCTTTTGCACATAGCTCACTGCCCCCTCCCTGTCTCTCACTTCTGGCAAACCTCTGTGCAACTCATCCAACTCAACTCTACAGCTGTGCCAACCCAAAGGCTAGAAAGAACTCATGCTGATTTAGTAATTTCTTATTCACAGACATTAATTTGCTTTTTATCATGTTCCCAGCAGTGACCACAGGGAGAAACTCAAATTTCCAAGAGGAACCGCTCATGACACTTTCAGGGCTTTGTAGTGTGAGATACTGGATACACATAGCTTTCATTTGGCATTTCACAGGATGCTTATGGCTCAAACTGTGCAAGAAATTATTTCTTCTGGTTTATAGACATTGCCTAAAAAATAACTAAGAAACCTTCTGGAAGAACTGAAATAACTTTTGAGAACATCTTTAGGACAAATTGTGGAAAAAATCAGTCTGAGCAAGACAAGTCTGGAACAAAAGGCCTGGTGTGATTTGGAGAGAGTTTGATATCTGTCAATGCTCTTTGAAAATGTAGTCACAACTATAGCTGTATTTTCTTCCTAAAATGGTTGAATTTCTGTTGTTGTTTAGTTTTGCCTGTCTTCTGGCAATCTATGGCTATTGTTGCTCTGCTGAGCCATTGAATGCCTTAAAACTGTCTGCTGGATAGTGCTGCTATCATGTAGGTGTACACATAGCCCAGATAGTTCGTTATAGCAAAGAGAAAAATCTGCATCTCCATTTTTCTATGTCTTCACAAATTACCCACTCCAGGCATATCCATATTCTTATTAATAATATCTTATTAACAAGACATCATCACTATTGTTTTGAAGCATCTGTTCACCCTTGTGAGGTAGGCAACCAAGACAGAGAAGTGTAACTGTCTTACATCCGTATTCCCACAGCAGGCATTGCTCTTTCATAGTCTTCAAAATGTGACAGGACAAAGCTCTGCAGGAAGGATAGAAGAGTGACAGGATTTCATCCTCTCTTCCAGCTCCACTTTCCCTGAGTGAATTTTTTTTTTCCATTGAGCCATCCTTGATCTCGTGATCTTATTTCTTCCTCCTGAGAATTCACAAAGGCATTTCAACAAGTGAATCACAGGGAACAGGCATTAGATGATTTTTTAATCTCTTGAGAAAATGAGGAAAGTGGGAATTTCTTGAGAAAATGAGGAAAGTGTTTAGTTTTTTCTGCAGCAGTCTTCTGTTCTGCAGAATCACATTTCAGCCTTTAACCCAGCTGTACTTCAGGAGCTGGTGCCAGTCCTGCCTCCTGCTGCACCTTGGTTTGGATATGTGTCTCTGACCAGGGGCAGCAGCATGCTGGAGAGTGCTTCCCTGCAGGAAGAGGTGAGCTGATCCCCTGCACCACGACTGCTGTCCCTGCTGGGGCTCTCTGCAAATGACTGCCTGGAGGCAAGGCAGCCCACTCATCCCACAGCCTGCAGCTTGGCAGGAGGCTGTGAGGACACCTCTAGCCAGCTGAATTCCCATGTGAGCATTGCCATGAAAACAAGATAAAAACACCCCCACAGTTTCTAGGACCTTCCTGTATTTACTTTCTTGAACGGTAACTACACTGGGTTTTTGCCATAAACTAACCGAGTCCATGGCAAGAGAGTCTATCAAATACATACAGTGTCAGGCAGGGAGGCAGTAAGACCATGATATTAGGATGGCCAGGTTGGTGTATGTTGTGGGACAAGGTGAAACACTCCTAACCCTCTGTTCTGCATCTTCCAGCTGAAGGATTCACATAAAGAACGATTTCCAGCAACTTTGCCCAGGGTGTAGCAGTTCCCACAGTGTAAAAAGGGAGATTTTCCCAGCACATACCTGCAGAGCCAGTGGAGATCACCAGCAGGTGCATCAGCTCACATTCATGTGGATTAGATTAAGCTGGTGATGAAAGCAGACTGAGCCATGAGTGGAGCATCTGAGCTGCACAAGCATCCATGGTATGTATCCAGTGCTGCTGACTCTTTTGTAGAGGTGTTGCCTCTACTCAATAAACAATGACAAGAAGTGTGAAATATCAGACTTCGAGTGCATCACCTGTTTGCTCCTTGAACTTGACTTAGATCCTTAAGATAAAGAAACACCCTCTTCATGAATCCAAAAAAGTCCTCAAATGAGTTTTGAGTTAAAGAACCATAAGAAACTCTCTGCTTCCGTCTCACAGTGAAAATGCGAGTGTAGCTTTAAATTATTAAAAAAAAAAAAAGGAGGGACATCAACTTCATGTGGAATTGCAGTAACACTAGGTTGAGTGGCAGTAATGACTTCCAACTGTTTAAGAAACAGATGTGGGAGCTCTTAGGCTTGATATTTACAAATCAATTTGAGGTTTTTTCAGAGCAACCTGTACAGTTCTGGGCTCATATGGGACAGAGAACAGGAACTGGTGATGTTTTTTGTGTTGATGTAGCAGAAATAGAAAGTAAAAGTAAAATGACCTGCCTTTGGCATGTATTACTTTATTTACTTTCATTTACTTAAGGCTTATTTTTGTATTCTGTAAGCTAAATTTCTTGGGAATTTATAAATAACAACTTTGTGGGCTATTTTCACCCCTGCAAAATTTTGGCATATTGTAATGACCTCTCAGTGAACATATGGCATTCAGACAGAGTTTCCCACCCTCCCCACCCCCACAGAAAACTTTTTGGAACAGACTCATGGTGAAAGAAGCCCAGTGTGTGCTATGAAGCAAGAAGGGGAATAGCTTTTCCTTGGACAGTTATGTTTCTGTGAATCAGGAACACAGAGTTAGCAGACATCGTAGATCACTCAGAAACATGGAGAAAAACCAACACACTGTTAACTGTTTTATTGCTGCTGGGCTGCTGGGGTAGAGCTAGGCACAGGCAGCTCCCTGGATACACTCTGATAGCCTATGGACAGGAAAAAAGAAAAGACAGGCAAGGAGCAGCAGAAAATTACCTGCAAGTTAAGTGAGAATCCATTTGTGATGGTGTGTCACTTCTTCTATAAATGATTCTACTATATAGGTCACTTCTACTATAATGATTCTTTCTCCCACCATTACCCACTTTAGTTTTCTGTTTAGTTTGTGGGTTTTTTGGTGATTTTTTTTGTCAATATGAAAACTAACATGTATGAGTTACCATGGTATAAAGGCACAGTGAAGACATTTATCAAAACAAGATCAGCTCTCTGCTCTTGCCTGAGGCCTACCTTGGCAAGTTTGCCTCATAATAAAACTAAAATTGCCTCAACTTCACTGCATTTCTATCTCAGGATAGCTATGTTAGTTAACTTTTTTAATGGTGCAGATAAACTTTTACACTGTGTTTTTTAGCAAACTTCAAAGTGAAAATCCTATTTATAGCTTTGGAACTGAAGCTGGAAGATCATTTCTGCAAAATGAGTAATAATAAATACCGATTACTTATCAATGGTCAATGCAGAATTGACCCATTACTGGTCACTTCTTGACTTCTCATATTCCCCTTTTCATCCAAATTGTATATCTTTGTTTTGGCTACACTAAGCTGAATCAATGTGGAAAAGAATGAAAATTAACTCAGTAGAAGATATTTTCTACAATTTTTCATCTCTGAAATGCTTACTCTTAATGTAGTAGGTATATTGAGCTCTAGACAGTCTTACAACATTTCATCTGAGGCAGCACTCTCACTTTAAAGTGCTGGGGATAGATGTTTTCTGCTGATGTTGTAAGTAGTTTAGAACCAGATGTAAGCACTGCTTTTATGAAAACTCATTTTCCTAACACACGTCTTTCTAAAAACAGAAAGGTTGCAGGTGTAGATCCCAGACAGGATCATCAACCTGCTGAAGTAGCATCACTGGGACACCATTAAGACAGAATAGACCTGGATTTTGACAAACTGTAAAACAGCAAAACACAGGAGAAGGAAAGAGATGAGATCATCCCTCTACCTTAAGAAAGAAGGACACCTCCTTCAATGACAAGATGTGGCCACATCTAACTTAAGATAGCTGACATTCTTCCGAAAATTTCCAGAATAATAACACCTGTGGAAGGAGAGGACAGGAAAACTAAACATTTTTTCCATGCAGATGATGACTGATAGCTAAATAAGTGTTTAAAGACACAAAAATACAGTTCTGAGCATGTGAACATGTGTGATGAAGATTATTATTTTAATGGTGCTACAAATTGGTTGGTCAAGGCTAGAGGGAAAAGATGTGTGATTTGTGCAGATCTTGGAAAAGAAAATATGCAAAAACCCCTGGTGGTCATGAATGCTAATGTGAATTTCTGAAGGCTGCTTGTGTGAAAAAGTGAAGATTCCCCTTTGTCTCCAATGGGCAGTTATGGCATGGCTTACCCAGGTAGCACTTTCTGCGCTGTGTTACCTTGTTTGAGAATCTGAACAAGTTGGGTGTTATTGCAGGTTGCTTGGGTCTTAAGGGCTTATTCAAGAAGACTTGGTGGATGTTTCCTCAGCCCATGAGGGAAGCAGGGAACAGGATCAATAGGGCAGTACATCCATGCATACATCATGTGTTGTGGGAACATAACCCACCCCGTCAGGTGTAAGTGGCTTCCTATCCTCAGCAGGATGGTCATGAGACCTTAGATTTCTAATTTGTGCCCGGTTATCTGGATCAGTTAATAAATACTAATTAAGCCTTACAAGCCTAACAAGCCTTACAGTTAAATACCAAGGGTGTGTTTGAGTTAGAGTGGGATGCAGCAGCTGGCAGCAACAAAACATTGCTGCTGTAACAGAAAAGCCATCTAATGAAACTCTGCAAAAATAAAATTCTTTTAGATTATTTGCCTCCTCCATCACATCCTGTTTATGTTTTACTCACTTTCTCTAGGCTCATAGTGACACTCCTTCTTGGTGTCTTACCACCAGATGGACTTTAATAAACTATTATTATATTTGGAAGCACTTTCCTAGCTCTTCATAACTGCTTCTTGTAGCACTTAGATGTGTGATGCAGAGATATCAGCCTCCACAGTCATACTTATTGCTAAAATTGAGCAGCATATAGCAGCTCATTTGTTTGGGTTTTTTTGAAGGAGTGTTAAGTCATCCTAGATATTCCTCTGTTTCTTTCCAAGTCACTATTTTCTCTGTTCATCCTACAATATGTAACCTCAATCCTCATGTCCTGTTCTTTACTGTGGGTGTTCAAGAAAGGGCAGGAAGGTTGTTAATATTAATCTGAGTTCTCTGAATTGGCAAATTGGCGGAATGAAACCAAATTCACCCCTCCCTGTGTTCCCCTGAGTCCTATGAAAGGGCCATTTAGGTAGACAACAACCTTTGTTTCTTTAAACTTCAACCAAGGGCTCTTTGGCTGGGAATGTTATAGGGATGCAGGTGAACAGATTGCTCAAGGAAAGAATGGAATATCTCCCTCTCATAAGACTTTTGTCCAGAAAGCACAGGCACAGTATATGACTATTCCTCCTGGGTGTAATTTGGTTCAACAGGATGGAAACTGATTTGTGACTCAGAATAACTTTATAAGCTCCAGGAGCTGGAAGGGATGATTTAGCAGTTTCAAGGGAAGGAAATAGTGCAACATTCCTTGATCACTAGTGACAGTCTCCAAAAAGGCCTGCTAGGCCCATTTGGCGCATAACTGCCATCAGGAACTGAAAGGGCATTCCCAAAGAGTATAAATGAACCTTGGTTGATGGTTCCTGAAAAAATAGCTTCTGTCCCTCCTGAGAGCCATGATACCCTTACTATTGAAAAACCACAAATGTTCCCTTAAAGAGAGTTGAACAAATACAACTGTTGGGGTGATGTCATGCTTTCTTTGTGTGTTCACACAACTTCACAATTCAACGCCCTGTTCAGGAGCTCGAATAACATTTGGCTTGGGAAGTTTTCTGTGTAAATTAGCTCAGATTTGGAGCAATTTCTAGCACTTGTATTTCATTCTGATGTGAATGCTGCTGCAGAGATGTTACAGGAAACAGAAAAATTCAGGATAGAGTTTCATATTTACTATTGCTGTAGCCAGGTGAGATTTGGAAAAGAATCCTAGAAGGCAAAACTCACCTTCCAGACACTGTGTTTGTGTGTATGGTCTTGTTTCAGGTAAGACAGGAGTAAGATTAGTATGTGGCATTCCATGGTATGTTTTTTTTCTCATAGGATGCCAGTTGCAGACATTTCCAGCTCTTTATTCCCCTTCCACTCCAGGTCCCATCTCCCTACTGCTGTTCCTGCCTCCTCAGTCAGTCACACCAAGAGCAGTACCAGCTTAGCCAAAGGGGAAGCAGTAGGAAAGGAGGTAAGAAATCTTAATCTTAACTACCACACATCTGCAGTGAGAATATATGTAGTGGTCTGCTCCAAGAGCATAAAGCAACCATGAAAAGTTTGTAACAGTATCAAATAATGGACAAAACTAGATATTTGAACATATTACTTTTACTGTATAATGCTACTTGCCTTTTCCTTTTGCATGCAAACTTAAAGTCTCTGCTAGGCAATGCTTGAGTGCCAAAATATTATTTTTTTCTTTATGCTTTTTCTTTTGGATGATTCCAGACTGTGATCTGTGTGTGATTTCTTGCATTGTTAAGCTTGCTCCACTCATATTTCTTTTAAGCACATAAATAGCCACTTCTGGGAGGGTACAGTCTGGTTCCTCCTTTTGGTGTCCATTGTATGTATAAGATTCCTACTCTGAATCCCCGCAGAGGGATTACAGGAGTAATCTAGAATCACTCAATATTATTTCTTTTCAGTGATAACACAGTATATCAAGTTCAGGGAATTCACTGTGTAAGAGTATTTCTGGTGAATGAGAGGTTATTTCTGATAGGTAATTCAGGCTTGCAATACTGTGTATCTTCTTGTCTCTTCAGAAGTTATAAGCCCATGCTTAGGTGTTTCCACAACTTCCCCTTCTTAATATTTGCTCATTTTTTGCACAAGAAATTCTGAGCATGGTTGAAACTGTAAAAAAGACTCGTGGCCCATAAAAACAAGGGGGTGGGATTCTTTTTAACCTATAATGGCTTTGCTAATTTCCACTAGCTGTCATATTGGGTTTTATGGAGGAATTAATTTATTTTGAAACACCAGCAAAGTGATTCTTGTATGAGGTCAAGGAGGAGCTGAAGCATCAAAGTTAGTTGAGTACAACAGACTGGCTTAGCATTCAGCTGACACAGTGAGGCTGTCTTGCAGTCTCGGTGTCCACAGAAGAGCATGATGCCTCCACTCTCTTCCCACATCAATAGAAAGAAACAGTTCAATTTATCCTATAGCATTTGCTTGAGACAGGTCAGATTAAGAACTCATTTTTTGCCTCGGATGTCAGACAGAGTCTAGGGTCACTAATTCATACATCCACGTGGCAGATGTCTAATCTGAGACAGGAGAACTCTCTCTCCAGATATACCATAACTTCCTCTGAGATTCAAATTGAAACAAACAAGATCAGGAACATTTTACTTCATGTGTTTTTGCAGTGACTTCAGAATGAAAATGCATTAAGAGTTTGGCTGCTTTGAAAATGTTTGTACACTCTCAAAGACTAATGACTGAAGCTTCTGAGCCCCACATTTGTAATGGAACTGAGTAAGGTGAAATTTTCTTGAAATCTGGAGAGTTTAATACAAGCAGATGACTTTCATTTAGTTTTAAAAGACTTTATTACTTGAAAGGGCATTCTCCTTTTTTCCAGGACTGCTTATGACTTATGACGCTTCTAAAGCTTTCTGAGCTATTTATTTATAATAATGTCTCCTCCAAAGTTCTAAAAAATTCTTTCTGATTGTATTCTAGTCCTGTTTCCATTTTAATCCAAAATCTTTTTAATGGATAGCCCTCATGGGAACATGGATGCAATATTTAAGACAGGAACATATTTAACCTTTGCAAAGGGCAAATGCTAATGTTGTTTTGTAATCTGCTGCTTGCCTAATCCAGCATCCATATCCTTTGATCTGATTCTATTTACACAGTGCCTTCTTCAAAGTTTTAGGAACATGTCCAGTGAAAGAGCTTCCATTGATTTCTGTAGGCTTCATTTAGTCTTAAATCTGCATATTTATCTGTAAGGAATATGCATAAAATAATTCTACCATTTGTAGTGCTAGACTGTATCTGCTCAGGTTCTGGAATTCTACCTTATAACAGCAGAGTCAGATCCATTGTAATATACAGAATCACAGAGTGGGTCAGGTTGGGGAGGACCAGAGTGGGTCATCTGGCCCATGCTCAGCAAGGTCATCTTGGAGTACATTGCACAGGATTGCATCCAGACAATTCCTGAACATCTCCAGTGAGGGAGATTCCACAGCTTCTCTGGGTAACCAGCTCCAGGGCTTGGTCACACACAGAAAAAAGTTCTTCCTCGTGTTTAGTTGGAACTTTCAGTGCATCAATTTTTGCTGTTGTCTCTTGTCCTATTGCTCAGCACCACTGAGAAGAGCCTGGCTCCATCCTCTGACACCTCCCATCAGACACTCATAGGCATTTCCCCTCTCAGTCTTCTTCTTGAGGTTGAACAGGCCCAGGTCCCTGATAAGAGAAATGCTCCAGTCCCTTGATCATATTTATAGCCCTCCACTGGACCCACTCCCAGGGCTCCATTGTCTCTCTTGTCATGAGGAACTCAGTACTGGACACAGCACTCCAAATGTACCTCCCAAGAGCTGAGCAGAGAGGCAGGATACCAACTTTGACCTGTTTTCCAGAATGTCATTGGCATTTTTGGCCCCAGGGCACACTGCTGGCTTATGGATGGCTGTTTGTCTGCCTGGATGCCCCAGGTCCTTCTCCACAGAGCTGCTTGCCAGCAGGTCAGCCCCCAGCCTGATGCATGGCATTATTCTTTCTCAAGTATAGGACCCTGCTTTTGCTTTTCTTTTAATTTCAGACAGTTCTTCTCTGTCCTGTCTCCAAACAGGCTCAAACTACCTTATGAGTTATTCTGTACTGACAAAAATGTCTTTAATCCAGAAAAGTGTATTTATAAAGGAACTAAAATGAGTAGTCTGCTACTAGGCTGCACTGTGTTATTTTTAGTATACTAGTTTTAAAAATAACATTTTCAAAAATGATAACACAGTCTTGTAGAGTAAGCATTGCTTTCATATGGCACAAACACTGAAAATTCTTTGGACAAGCTGTAGAATTTCCCTGCTCCTGACTGCAACTATTCAGAGGGCACTGAGTGTAAGCCTAGGAGCTCAAAAGTGGTTTTATTCCAATTCCTTGCCACAAGGGATTGATACCATGCTCATACAAGAGGCTAATGAGTCTTTGCTTAACAAAGAAAATTATCAAGATGAGATGAAAGTCTAATGCAATTCATTCTGCTTGGAAGAGTTCCCAATTTTTTAGTGAAGTGCCTGAGTGGAAGAGAAGATGCGTCACTTTGATCATGAATGATGTCTGAAATTGTGTGAAAATTTTTGCAGAAGTTTTCCTGCTTGGAACAACTTCTGTGGCTGTGAAGTAGGATGGCAATAAAAAGCTTGAGGAGGATTTAGTGGATGAGGTTGCATAGCAGAAAGAGCAGGTGATTCCGCCTCCGTTCCTGTGATCAGAAAGTTCAGGTCTACCCAGGCCACCTTTTTTCGGTTGTCTGTAAATGAGACTGCATTTTTCTGCAGCTCAACAGATTTATTTTCCACAATTCCTTTTTCTCCTCTCTTCCTAACCCTTAAGTAATGTACCAAAACACAGACAGCTCATACATTACTTCTTCCCAAAGTCCCTGCTGTTCCCCTCATTTGTTTCCTATTTTGACTCACAGGGAAATGATAGCTGACTTTCTCAGGGGAAGATAGTGTTCCCTGACCCTGGAGTACCTAATGTTTTGATTAAAACATGAGGTTAGAGACACAGTTAAATGGTGCGTACTTTTCTTAGATGAACTCAGACTCTCTTGGTGTGAGATTCATTAGGTCATATTACAATGAATCCATGCAAACCATGGTTTTAATGTGGATCATGCTGGCTGGAGTTTGGAAACAACAAAAATTTTGAGAACCTTAGCTGAAAAGAAAGGATTTTCTTTTTCTCCACTCAGCTGAAAATATGATGTGAAGCAAAACAATCAACAACCATTTCCAGTTTGATGATGATGAGCTCACATAGATTGACTTTTCTTGATTACCAGTTTCTAGCTCACTTGAATGCTAGTTAGTTTCCTTCACTGAATATGTGGATATGACTCAATTTTTATGTTCATATCATCTCTATCAAGTTTGTCCTTAGCAGTAAGGTATTGCACTTCCTTTACCTCCGTGCATGTTGCTTAGGTAGTCAAAAAAGAAATGGTTTAAAGTGCAATTATCCTAACTCCTGAGAGAAAGCATTCTTTCAAAATCTAGATATTTTTGTATAAATTAACTGAGATTAAGAGATATTAATAAAACTATTTGAACCACTGTCTTGAGAAGATTGATAAATGTAACTCTTTTTGGACATGCTAAATGGAAAACCATTTTCAGAGAAAATAATTGTCAGTGACGTCTAATATGTGATTCTGTTTTGTTCAAAATACACATGTAGATAAATTATCTACCTGCAGAAATTTGTTAACAGATGTACTACATGAAAGAGCCATCCAGACTGAATTGGTAACAGATTAATTGTAGGCATCATGTGAAATATGACTAGGAGTCACTGTTTCCCCAGCAACATTCTTGCAAAGGACAGCAATAAATGTTCATGGAGAAAAACAGGCATTTTTCTTATAGAAATTTTTGTGCATGTAAACAATTTTGCCAGAGGCCTGTGGTGTACTTTGGGAAGTGTAAGGTCATTATGAAAAATAACAAGTTAAAGCAAAATAGTGCGGTAAAATTAGTGTGTGTCAGTGGATGAATCATTTAAAGTCACTGGTATGTTTTATTGGAGCAAGATACTTATGTCCTCAAAATATTTAAAAACAAGAATGAACTGATTAGAGTAGACAATTTAGATATGCCTTCCAGGGAATAGCATTCCCTGAGTTGCTCTGTAAGGGCTTCTAATTCTCTGGCTTGCTTCAATTTTTTAAGCAGTTGTTGTAATGCATAAGCATAAAATGCACCAGGCCCAGACACCTCAGCTCTTTCTTGCTTCCCATGGGCACTGCCTAGCCCAGCTTCCTGACCAGAGAGTCAGAATTCCTTTTGCAAGGTGTCTGAAACCAATCAGAATGCTATTTAGTAAAAACGTCCCTGGTAATTTTCCAGAATGAATCGAAACATTATCTCAGTGAAATCCTCCCCTTCCATTCAGAAACTGTCTCTCTTCCAGCTGGCAAACACGTCGTGTTCTCCCACCCTGCAGAACATCACCATGTCCTGGGATAATGGCAGCAAGTCCAAGTTTACATGGGAAAGCTATACTGGGAAAGCAAGATGTGTATTTTTAGATATTACAAATGGGATTAAGCAGTAGGAGATGGGGAAGTGTTAAAACTATGTGACCTCTCAAATCTCTGTGGACCAGCCACTTGGGAACCTTTGAGATGACAAGATACGCCACACTGTGAGCACATGTAGCCCTGCTGTTGTTTCCCTTTGAATCCCTAGACTATTAATTCTTTAGAAAAATTTAATTTAAAAAAGGAAAACAAACCAACGCTTTCCAGAAATAGTAGGGCTATTTTTATTTTATTTTTCCAGAAGGGTATTTTTATCTCTAATTTTTTAAAAGTTTTTGTTGTTTCTTTCAAGGTGCCCTTGAGACTACAATGTTGTTGGCAGGAATACTAAAATGTGCTAGCATCAGAAAGGGGGGAGCACTCTAGATACTATTTCATGCCAGCACAAATCAGGCAAGTATTTCCCTTTTGGCAGTTTTGGTGAAAATTTTGCAGGTACATGATCTCACTCATCTTTTAGTTTGTATATGGTTTTAATGTGGATCATGCTGGCTGGAGTTTGGAAACAACAAATATTTTGAGAACCTTAGCTGAAAAGAAAGGATTTTCTTTTTCTCCACTCAGCTGAAAATACGAACTTGGCAGGGAGTAAAGTCATGCTTGGCCATATCACTCAGTCACAGTTGAAACAGAAATGCCCTTCTGCAGAGTACATCCAATAGTGTCACTGAGAAGGAGGGATCATCCCAGTGCAGACAAGACAGAAAGGACAGGATGAAAATAACATTTCCCAGCTCTTACAACATTTTGCTCGTGTCTTTTTTGAGTTTTGTGCATTCCAAAGAGTAATAGGAATCACTTGTCTCCTTCAAATCTGTAGTTGAAATGCTGGGAGTAAGATACCATATTTGGCAAGAATAGTTTTAATTCAAAGTGAAAGTGAAGCCTCGTAAAAGTACCAGATCATCCAACTTCCACTATCATTATCTTAATTGCCCTTGAGTAATGTAAATAGCTTATGTGGACACATTATATATTTCATCAAATTTAAATTTTGGACCCTTTATGAATGTTTATTCAATTCATCAGGCATCTTAAGAATACACAAAAAAATTCACTTAGTATCTGAATCTCAGTCTGAATAGAAATTATGACATCCAAAGAACAAATCTAGTCACCAGTCTCACAGCCAGTTCCTGGCAAGAGAAAACAGATAATTTTTCATAAACCCACTGAAGGGTATTGTAGCTAAATATGAGGATTCCTTTATGTAAATTTTAACTCAAGACCAGGGCCATGAGGAAAATTATGAGTTACTGTTAATAATTATATTATTAATAAAAGTAATTGCAATTGAATTGACAGCATTATAATGGAGAGGAGAATGAGTTTTACTGCTACTGTTGGAAATAAATCAAGCAAGTAAAAATGAAACACTTTCCCTCTAAATTTCTGGAGTCTGCTGCTAGTATCTCCTGTTCCTACAAAGTCACCTGTCTGATGGAAAAATTAGTCATATACAATGGGAGTCACCACAACATCAATGCTGAAAAAAACTTCTGGTGTGTGGGCAGATGAGAAATCTATAGAGAAAGCAAGGGGGTCTAAAGAATCTGACAGAAGTCTTCCCCATTTGCATCACTTCAGTTACAAAGTCACTGCACTGGCACCACATTCACTTTGGCTTGCTAACAATTTTTCTCCTCCCTGTTCCTAGCAGTTCCTGTACAGTCGAAATGGCACACAGGGCACATTGTTGAGATCGCCTCCCTTATCAACATGGTCGCAAATGTTATGCAACTTAGTTTACAAGAAACTCCAGTGTCACTTTTTTCTTTTTCTTTTAGCTAATGAAAAGAAAAAAGGCAAAGCCACAGTTTCTCTCCTCATTTTCATTTTCTGTTTATTCTTCCCTTTTCCCTCTCCTTGTTCTCTTTTTTAAAAAGAAATCTGTTCAAAATAATGGCATGCACTTAGTTGAGTTAACAGCAAGATGTGGCAGAAGTATGTTTTGTTGAATAAGTGGAACAGGAAAACTAGTTCCCTTGATTTAAAACTTTCAATATTTCAAGTTTAATTGGTAAAAAGATGATTTCTTGTACATTATATCACTGGAGCCAATCTTATATGGTTTCCCTTAACTACCACTGGCTTCTGAAGGAGCTCTGTGTGTTATATTTTTTAGGACTGACTGTTTTACCCAGAGATGTAGAGGAAGTTACCTTGCAATTATTGGAGCTGAGCTAATCTGCAGCATCTGCCTGCAGACCTGACTGTAAAGCATGAGATCATACAATGACATCAGTACACCCCAACTCAGATCATTACACTATACACCTACAATTGTATTCAATCACGTACATAATATTAGATGTTATTTCAAAATATGTGAAAACATATGTATATTTTCCAGAAAACTCCACTGCCTGCTTCCTAGCTGACCCACAGCCTAGGCTCTGGAGTACACCGGTGTGAGGGCAGATGAGGCCCTGAGACTGAAGATGGAGCACTTCTGCTTCAAGTTCCTCACTTTGGGATCTCACCTTGTTCAGAATGTATCAGTGTGATTTTTTGATCATAAATTTTAACAGCATAGATGAATCTTTCCTGAAGAGGGAACTGATACCATGCTTCATGGAAGTGTTTTTGTGTATGAACTGTTATAATGCATGAGTGGTTATATCTTTGTTTTGAAGGTCTTTGTCCATGATGATGTTATTAATATGTTGCTTATTACCAATCCAAGAACACCTGGCCAAAATTGTCTGGTGCACCAACTCTTACTTTACATTTTACTTTTAATCTTTTAAATAATTCTACCACATTTAATTTAATTTATACGCTTACTGGTTTTCAACATAGGAATTCTTTTTTCTTTGTGGTCTTGAAGGAATTTTGATTCCATAAAGGCCATGTGGTTTATCAAAATGAAACAAGGTGGAGAACTTTCTTGAGAGACTGGGCCATCTGTCAAATGTAATTGTGTTGCTGGTACAAAAAAATCCCTACTACATGAAACATTTTAAGATGTTTTGCAGAGACTTTACTACTGTATACCTCCAATATCTCTTATAGGCACAGGACACCAGTAGGAATAGTGAGATGGAAACAAGCCAGCCATACCTGGAGAGCCTTTGAGAAGATTGAGGGGACACTGACCAGGATGAATGACAGCACAGGAAATGCTCCTCTGCAAAGTGCAGAGGCTGTGCTGGTTTGGGGACCCAGCCTACAAGTGAAAGGATGGCTGCTGTGTGTGGAAACTGCTCAGACATACAGTGTGAGTGAGCAGGTCTGACAGAGCAGATCCCTGGTGGGGCCTGAACATGCAGAGACACCAGTGAGGAGAGCAGCCACAGAGACCCATGGCCCAGTGTAGCCTTTGCTGCCAGACAGCACCACATTTAATACCCTGCATAGTTAAAATCAGTCTCAGTCAGGGGTTGTGGGCTCTCTTGCTGCTCACTTGAATCCTAGGACTCATTAGGAAACAACAATTATTCCAGGGTGATTCAAGCAGAACTTTCAAATATGCATGGGGCAGCAGCAGTTTCAGATTCAGACTCCCCATCATGTAAATTGTTAGGGTTTTTATCTCAAATAATTGCCAGGTCACATCTTTACCCATTATAAATCACTTACTTTTCCTGTGGTTATGTCAGCTTATGCCTCTGAAAATCCAGTCTGATGACATAATTGGAAATATGGGATAAAATGCTAATCTTCAAGAGTATCATAGTCTCTTCACACAGATGTTTCCATAGTAACATAACCATCATGATACAACCATGCTGAATGGGGTTTTAATGTGATTTATTTCCTCTTTTGTGATTTTTTTAAATGAAAGAATTTGGATGGAGACAGTATAGAAATAAGACTAATTGATCCACGAGTACAAGGAAGGACTTGATAAAGTAAACATGACTACCTGTCTAAGGGGGATGTACAGAGAGAGAAGTGGGAGTATGATCTCCCTCTAATATAGATGTATCTTAGATTAAAAAACCTTGGCTCTATTCATGTTGATGTATAAAAAGCCTCCACCAAAAGCATTATACATTCTTTACAGGCATTATTTTTCTCACCAACCAGAATAATATATTGAAGTGCTAAATCTCTAGAGGTGCCTCTACCTCACCTGTCACAACCTGAGCCAATCTCCTGACATAATTACCCCAAGTCATTGAACATCCCTGTGTAAGCCTGTTCCCCAGTGTCTCTCTCCCAAATGCCAAAGTTCTTGATCAGTAGGACTAATGATGCCTGGTTGCCTAAAGCTTTGTGTCTCAGGTATACAATGCGCTGCAATTTCTAACGAAAGCATTTTTTACATTTCTGGCAGTCATGATAGCTCATCTGTATGGGTTCTCTGCCATTTAATACAAACTGGGATCATTCATCTCCCAGTAGAAGAACTGATGGGGTCCTCTTCCACACCTTTTTTTGAAACTTTTAGAAAATGAATATATATTAGATCATTATCGTATCAAACTCCACCTCATAAAAGACGTCTGAAATTGATGTGCTAAAAAGTTGTGAAGTGCAAGTGGACAGAAGTGTGTATTTGCTGTGAAGACATAAATTTCTTCCTTGTGAAAAAAGATAAATGGACTTCACAATATATCTGAAGAATAAGAATCTAAACTTTTGTAGGTTAATCATCTCATCTGTAAGGTCCTTCACCAGTTGTGTGCTGCCCTGTCCCAGGTCTGATGTGCACTACAAAGTGCAGGGATGGTGGGATGACAGCCACTGGCTTGGAAAATGCTGAGAGCTGGAGGTTCTGTGCAGGAGAGGAGAAAGCACCTCTGAAGAGGGGAACTGATCACCAGAGGCAAGATGTACCTAACCAGCTATTTAGATTTATCAGAAGAAGTTAATTCCCTCCCTGCATGAAATAATTGCTACCTTGTTTAGATATTTCCCAGGGTAGAGTGATTTTAGGAACTTTTGCCAACCACAAATGATTTATGAAGCGTTTACTATAACACCTATGCAAATAAAAAATAATGTGAATAAACCAGGCATTATCAACAGACAGATAAGATGGGGACACATAATTTTTCTAAAACTTAATGTATTTCATTCAGATTTGTGTAATCTCTTGAAGTTTTACCTACTGTTGGAACTTCACTTGGGTTTTTACTGGAGCCTTGACTGAGATCTTCAAATTAGCTATCCATAATTTCCCACAGGAAAATCCAGGAGGAATTGCTACTATTCAAAACCCTAGTGTGGTCTTTTCCTCACAGAAGGCTCTGCCTTCTCTGTGGAGAGGAGTTGTGCCCTTTCACGAGTTCCCAAGCTGACCTCAGGGTGCTGCAGAACATCTGGGGTCTTGTGCCCCCAATCCATGCCAAAAGGTTGGACAATGAGGAGCAAACCAAACCTGCCAGCACAGGGATCTTCATTCTCCTCCAGTGCTTGCCATGAGGTGCTACCATTGTGAGCCAGGGAGCTGCCCAGCCACAAGCACAGGGGACGTGCAGCCTCCTGGCAGCTCAGGCTTTCAGGGTTTGAAAATGACCCAGTTCCTAGATTTGATGCAAGTAAACAACATCCTCTCTGCTAGCTCATCATTGCTGAGATGGATTGATTTTGTTCCTGAGCTAGTGGGTTGTTTTTTAACTCTAAGAGCACCAGTAATAGGGAGTGAATGTAATGCTGGACAGTGCTGTCTCAGCCATGCTCTCAGCATCACAGCTGGACCCTTGTGAGATGGCATAAAACACCCTTTAAATCTCTGTAATGTTGAAATCTTGCACAGACTTACTGTCAAACCCTGAATTCTACTCAGTTTTATGATGGGCTAATGTTTAGTGCACATTTGCAAAAAATCCAGATTTGGGACAGAACTGAAAATCGGATGTGCAGGTTGCAGCACCCCATTAACCTGTGAGGATGCTGGGTTGGAACTGAGAAGTGTCTAAGCAATCACAGGGACAGCAGCAGCCTCCAATAGGCCATATCCCCTCCAACAGCAAAATCTGCCCATGTGGACGGATGGGAGGAGTCTTCCAGACCTGCTGCAGAGCAAGCTGAAATCAGGCAGGTGATGGCATCACAAGCTAACTTCAAAATCAAGGCACACTGTAAATCCAGTAAATCCAGGCTTGCAGCTCTTGCCAATGTCAGGGATTAGGTGTCAGGTACAGAATATGAAGCCTTGCTAAAATTTCCTTGTTTGGTCTAACTATTCCACATTACAGCTTTTGCTGAGCCTGTCAAAACAACCTAAGCCAAGGAAGCATTTTCCTCAGAAGGGTAAAAAGAATAAAATTTTGCAAGTACAAAATGCAACAAGCTTAATATTGAAGGGTGTCTGCATGATTAAAGAATTGTTTTGGTTTTAAGCCTAAAATTTAATAGACCATAAATCTAATAATATAGTCCACAGTCTTTAGGCATTTTTAGAGAGAAATCACAATATTTAATTAGAAGTGTCATTTGCTGACCATGTTTATTGTTTTAGGTTTGGTTTTTGTTGAGTAGACTTTCACAACAAATTTTAGAATGTGTGTTTTTAATGTTTATTTCTGCCAGCTGGATGACAGAATAGACAATATTATTACAGATTACAGGATCAATAATCCACGTGGTAAGAAGGATTTATGTAAGAGACCATAACAGCTTAATCTTCAATAAATAACAAGAAACACAGAACAGAAATAACAGACATTATCTAAATAGAAACAACAACATTTTCCTATACCAGAAAGGAAAATAATACATGTAATATTAAAATTAAAATGCATTTTTAGAAAGGTAAATAGAATGCATACTCTTGATCTGTAAGAGGTTTAAGTGCATATTTTCATGAATTGAAATATGTTTTGAAGTCTGAAAGATCAGAACAAAAGGAGCTTTTCTTGCCTCTGCCCATTTTATCTGCTTCCATGATAAAAAAGAATTTTTTCCTTTTTGCTGTTTGAAGCCCAAATCACAATCCCTGAGGGAATTCATGAGGCAGCAGAGGAGGTAAAAATAACCTCTACATTTGAATACTACAAAAGCCAAGACATCACAAAGGTATATTGGAGCTGATGTTTCGTTCAGGTATTTTTTTATTTCCCCCACATTCCTTTTTATGTGCAGTAGTGCACTTCCTCTTTAGCAGGGGGAATGTCAGTCTAAACACTGAACATCCAGGCTTTCATGGTTTATAAAAATAAGTTAATGTGATCAAAACAGGGTTTTTTCCTTTTGCCTCAGAGATACAGCAGTAGCTTTGATTTCCTTAATTACACGCATGGCTCTGGAAAGGTCATAGTCTAATTCTGGTTACTATTCTGGGAGCAGAAAAAATAATTCTGATGTTTTTTTCACCTGTTTTCACAATCCAGCAAGGGTTCCTTCTTTCTTTTACAGGAACACCTACATCCTCCAGAGATTTGACTGACATGTGACTAGTCAGTCAACAGGAAATTATTTACAGTTTGATTTTTAATTACTTCTGGTAATGTGAAGGCCTGACAAATTGTAATCCAAGGATGAACCTCCCCTGCGCTGGGAAAATTCAGATCATTTAACACTGTGTTGCCACTTTTTATTTACAAGCACACCAACCAAGCCAGGTTAAAATGTCTCTGGTCTTCTTTGGTTTGCTTTCCCATTCTGTGCGCACAAAAAAACCCTTTGCATGGCTCAAAACAAAATGACAGCAGATGACATTTTGCAGATGACCTCCCCATGCCTCAGGGACCAGCAATGACCCACAGGCCAACAAACTATGGTTTCTTGTATCCACATGGAATATCATGCTGCTATCCTGGGGGTGCAGAGAGCTGCAGGCTGCAACTCACTGACCCTTTCAGCCTTGGTCCAGCAACACATTTAAGCATGTGCTTGCCAGTAAACACCTGAGCTGGTGGTTTTGGCTGGATTATGAATGTCAGAGTGCTCTGCTGGAGGACAGCCAGAGCACTCAGCAGCATGCACTGATTTCAAGGGGGAAGAGTATGGAGAAAGTTCATCTTTTTAATTGCTGGACTGATTTATTGCCTCCTGCAGTCAGTGGAAGTATTCATTTGGTCTTAATGTGACAACACAAGGCTCCACACGATTAGGTATCTGAATCTATGACTTTTCTGTCTGTTCTTGAAATGGCATTTGCTGATAAAATCTGGATGGTTCCACCATTTCACTAGTTTACCCCCCTCCTTCCTTTCAAATGGACTATGAATAGTATCAACAGCTGCCCTCTTTGCAGGCTTAACAAAGGCATCATTATAGTAAACCTACTTGTCAAGGTAATTTCTTTTCTTGTTTTAGTTTCCTCTTTTCCTCTGAAACAATAGGTCCAGCTTTGAAGAGCAGTATGTTTGTAAATACTCCTTCAGAGAGCTGACAGACTGTGAGAGGTTTGTAGTTCAGTAGGATACTCAGTGCATCTGGTTCTTCTTCTCAGGATATGACTACTCATGCAATTCACTCCCTGTTGATTATGTCATTGTCTCAGTCAGCTGGTAATTAGGGTTGGAAAACCTGGAAATCCTTCCTGCTTGGACAGTTCTGAGTTGAGTGATAATTTTGGTGATGGGACTACCTTTAGGAATTCTTCTGGTGCGGTTGTGCAGTGTCTTCCACTCATCTTGCCTGGAGGATTGAATTCTTTCACACCAAAGGGTAAAAGGTCAGTCACCACTCCGTGGCTTCAAAGCAAAGGAAGAGATTTCTCTCCCTAGATGCTCATATCTGCAGTGTACTCCTGCAGGACCCCAGAAGACACTAGCTGACCCCCAAATGCTGCTGCTGCCTCCCAGGTATGTTGCTAGCCCAGGTATGTTGCTAGCCCATCTGGCAGCCTTTGTCACTCCATAAAAACAAGTTTTGCTCCTTGGCCTCTTTCCTGTGGAATATGTATGCCTGGTGTTTGCTGTGGGCTGTGGGGCAGGTGTTTTGGGGAGCAATGTTCTCACCAAAGCCTCTGCTGGCAGCTGAGCCAAGGCAGCCCATCTACTTGGGGCACCCTGTGATGCAGGAGGGAGCTTTGTGGCATTCCCTGGAGGGGTCTTTACCACTGGAACAAGGATGCTGCAGCCTCCCCCCTCTCAGGAAATCCCCTACTTCTGGGAGGAAAGGTGTCTCTACTTGACCATGTGCCAGGCTGCTGGGTTGCTCAGTCCTGGCCAGCACTGGTGCCTGGAGCCCTGCCAGCCCAGCCTCCTGCCCTGTGTGTGGGGCTGTGACTGAGGGAGGCTTCACTGATGGGTGGCAGCTTCTCCATGTCGTGCTGGGACAGACTCTCAGTGACAGCACTTCCAATGTCGGGCATTGCTCCCCTAAGACACATCCCAGGAACATGGGACAAGGTTAGATGCTTCTCTCTTTCCTTTTAGCAACCTGAAAAAAAAAGATATGAAGTCTGTACCCCAGGCTGTGCTCAATCTAATAGAATGTTTAGGTCTTTACAATTAATTTTAATAACAGCAGGCTTTCAGCTCATACTGATGTTTTGGAAACAAATTAATTTCACTCAAAAAAGTTGCCATGAGTGGTTCTGGTAGTTCACTTTTCTCTTTTTTTATGTTCTTTAATAAAAGCATTATTTTCTGTATTAAGGCTAAATCATCCACAGCAATTTCTGAAAGGTATTTTTGGCAAGCATGATAATTTCTCAAGCATCTTTACCTGCCTTTAGTCACTTCAGAAAACAATGCCCCCAGTTTGTTATGTGAATGCCAAAGAACAGCCAGAGCAGGTCAGAACAATAGTGCAGGTGACCCTGTGCTCTGTACAGTGAAGCCTGTACCTTGGCCCAGTACAAGGAGTTCCCTAGTGTTCCCAGAAATGCTTAAGAAAGGAAATGTGAGTCATTCTTGGTTGCTCCTTCCTCTCTCCTGGTGCTGTGCCTGGCTGCCAATGCCTCAGGACTGGCTGAGAAGGGTTGTGAGGTTTAATGGCTCTCCTTGGTGTGGCCCTCATGTAACCCTTCTCACATCCAGTTGGGTTTCAGCCTTGGCAGCATCCTGTAACAATAAGTTCCAGAGTTTAATTTCTACTGTGTGAAAGAGGACTTCCTCTATTTATTTTCTGCTTGCTGCCTGTGAATTTAAGAGGTGCTCTTAGTTTTGTGCTGAGGCAGGAGAGGGCAGCTATTCCCCACCCACCATCTCCAGATCTTTTAGTATTTATACACCTCAGTCATCCCACCTTGACTCCTTTCCAGCCTCAGCAATCCCAGCCTGCTTAGTATTTTCTGGCACCATCACCTTCCCATGCACTTAAGCGCAACACCCTCTGCATCCTGTCTAGTTCTCCCCATGCTCAGCCATGTCCTGCTGTGGGGAAAGAAAAATCTGCTTTTGCTTTCTGCAATATCCTTCTTCCCTTGCCCTCTTTTGGAAGGCAATAATTCATAGGACATGCACCTGGGAGGTTTCCCAGGGATCCTGCAGGGCTGTTGGATGGACTGACTGGTCTTCCAGGGAAATGGAGTCCTGCTCTTTAGATAGCACATTGTACAGGGACCTCTCCAACCAAAACCCTTGGAAGGCTTTATTCCTTCCTATCCCAATGGCTTCTCAGTGGAAGATTTTCAGTCCCCAAAGCTTCCTCCCACTAGAAAGCATCCCAGCCACAGAGGACGTGTGAAGAGTGCTGGGAGCTGCTTGGTGTTCATGGCAGACACCTGGTCACCCAGCTTTAGCTCAGCACCTGAGTGGAGAACATTTTACTTTTCTAATTCGAAACGCTTTATTTTTTTATTAAAAGCAAAGAATAGGTGTGTAACCTTAAGCAAATTTTCTCTTGGGTTGAGTCTTGCCAGGCAGACTATTGGCCCAGAAAATCCTGTTGGGCACAGGGTTTCACAGCTTTCTCAGACGTGAGGAGAAATTCGAGGCTGAGACACCAAGTACTGCAGACCCAAATGCCAGGCCTGGAATCATTTTAACTTGTTTGACAATACCAGGTCTCCTTCCTCTGTTATTTGTGCTGGATTTGCTCCATGGATTTCCATTGAGCCAAACATTCCTGGGGCTGGCAAAGGAGGCGAGGGATCGAGCGGGCACTTTGTGCTTGGTGGGCCGACAGCCAGCTGTTGAGGGGAGCTGAGGACCTGGTCAAGAGATGGCAGTGACATTTACCACAGCAGAAAAGCTGGCTGCAGGCAGTTCTGCTTCCTCCACTGAAGGGACAGGATGACTGGGCAAGCAGCTTTTGCGGGGGAAACAGAGCAGGAGGAGAACAAATAGCTTATTTCTCTTCGACTTTCCATTTTCCTCATCTAAGTAATGATCTTCCACTTTTTTCCAGACAGGATACTGCTTTGTCTGAGATGTTATTGCCAAATATCTATCTTAAATGTCAAACACACACAGAGAATACAATGCATATAAGCAGAGCCTTAGATGTGAAGGGGTGCTCAGGACCAGAATATTACAGTGGAACAACTCTCCTGGGATGATGTGCAAACTCTGGTGTTAAGTGGAGCCATCTTCTTCTGCCAAGATATCTGAATGAGCTTCTGTTGTTGCTGACTAAATAATGGTATAGATTGAATTAATCCTTGTGGCATGGGAGCTCTCAGAAACAATAGCATCAGCTGGAAGAGTTAATTTCTGGAATCGTGTTGCAGATATCCCTGACCAACCCACATTCAAGGCAAGCAGTGTGACAGGATGCTCTGTGGTACCTAACTGCTCCACCACTCCATTCTCCTTGCTGTTCCCTGCTTTAATTAGGAACCATTAATCAGTCACTGGTTAATGAGGACCCATATCAACATGTCCAGCAAAATAATACGGCCAAGCAAGGTCCATCCTTGCCACTTGAGCCCTGTGTGACAGTCCATATGGAGCTGCATTGCACTTGCAGCTGTTGATGAGGCAGCTGTGAGCCCATCCAACCCCCGTTCCTTTAAATAAGTGACATTTCGTTCATTCCCTCTTCTGCTTCCACCACAACAATGCACGTCTGTGAGCAGATGTCTGAGGTCTCATTCTGCTCTTTGCTGAATGGGAATAGACATGGATTAATCTTTTTGAGATATTTTTAATCCCCAAGTCAAGATAGAAGCCAAATGGTATTTTCTAAGGCTTTGGGATATCAAAACCTCTAGAAGTTGGAGGATGTAGAAGAGAGAAAACAGAGATCTCCTAAGATATTTCCTCTGGTTATTTCTGTGGATTTTATCTAAACTGGTTTACATATTAGATTCAGCTGTGGAGTTTATTTTAAATGTCAGCGGGCATATATTTTTATAATTTAAAATTTTCTCCATATTTCTGTAAGTAAGGAAATAAATCTTTTGATTTTGCATTGAGACATGCTGGTCAGACCATTGACTATGGTTCATTTTGTACATTAGAAATATTTTAATCATAATATGCTAAACACTGGGTGCTCAGCCAGGCACAAAGTTCTCAATGCACAGAGCTCAGGGAAGGACTTAGAGCCTCGGCAGTAAGCAGGAGGTGAATGCTGAGAGGGAGAAGATGGAAAGTTAATTGTTGTGAAATTGTGTTTATTTAAAATAGCACACAAAATTATGATGGATTATACACTTTCAACTATTCATTAGTTGGCTTTTCCAATTGCATCTCTCCTACGTGTGAAATATTGACTAATCCAAAAATCAGTGTCAATGAAGGATCGTTAAAGAAAGTGGGATGTTCTGCCATGTGATCAGGCTATTCCTGGCTACTGTTTACTCAGTGTTTGCAGCAATCACTGTGGCACAAGGACTTCAGAGACAGAGTATCTCTTTTTTTTTTTTTGTTCTAGTTATTTACTTTCTGTTGTATGTGTTTGCTGCACAGTATCAATCCTAATTTAGGATATAGCCTTGTGTCACTTGAAATCATTCCAGTCTTTTACTTGACTTGCAACATTTTTCTGGGATTTCTAGCTACAATGCATACTCCCCAAGAGACAAAGTGGCAATAGTCCTGAGAAGGGAAAAATTGAAATTTCGTTGAGTAGCTCACATGTCTTAGGTAATTTTTGAACTCTCTCTAGTTGATATTTCTACAACAGTTTAATCCAAACCAACTCTGACACTCTGTCTTGAGACAATTCTCTCTATCTGATAGTCCTGCCCTTTGAACCATTTCACCATCATACTCATAGGATTTTAATGAACATAGTCTTCATTCACTGGAAAGTAAAACCTGGAATTTCCTGATTCCAAAGCAAGTGTCAAAGAAAGATAGGGATACCTCTGCCTGATGAAGGTCACTTCTCAATGTGATTCTGATTATCTCTTTGGTGAAAGTCTGTTGTCCTACTCCGGGTAACAGACATTCTAGTTTGACAATGAAATGTTCTTTTAGCTAACCATGATGGCAGCATAAGTAGTTAGATTCTTTACTGTAATTTATCATTTAGACTGGAACCCACTGACAAATAATCCAGCCAGAGAGTGCAAGGTGTGGCCACAGTCTGTAGAATATCTCAAGGCTGTATGTAAAATCTGCATGAAGATCGATGTGTAAGGGGTTAACAGCAGGTTTGTTAGTTAAAGGAGTGAGAAGAAGCTGAGAAGTAAGAAGAAGCTGATAAGGAGCTCTCTCTAAGGCTGTAACTAAGGAGTCTGAGAGAAGAAAGATAAGAGAACTTTGCAGCTAGACAAAGTATTTTTAGAAAGTTAGTTGAAGTCACTATAACTTTTCACCAATAGTGTTATGTTGACTTATTGTAGCCAATAGTTAAAATAGAAGAAGCATAAACAATTAAAAAGTGTATAAAAAGTCAACCACGTTCAATAATAAAGAGTTGCCAGCTAAGACTGCTTATAATCTCTTCTTTGTGTCATGGCCGCCTCAACAACAACAGATCGATTTTCACCTGAACAGACAAAGGAAGAAAAAACCTTTCAAATAATTGTTTGAATTTGTAAAGATATTTTTGACAGCTAGGCTTGCATATTTTACAGTCAAGGTAAATATGGTAACATTGAAATTTTCCTTTATAAATATCCACAGATGCTGGATTTGAAGTCTACCCATGTGGATATTTATTCATCCAGTCAGTGTAGAGAAATTATTTCTCTATATTCTTCTATTATTACTAGACTTCTGTGACCAATTAAAAATAAACAGATTGACTAGGCACATCGGAAAAACAAACCAAATTTTTGGAGGATGCAAGTTTTCTGTTAACACTGTATTGAAAGCAAACAATTTAAAAGTGTTTTAAAGTTTTCTTTATGTTCTTAATTATTCCCAAGGCATTAATCACAGAGATGTTTTCAATGTCCTTAAAGAGGGTTCTTTAACATGGCTGCTTCTATGTTCACTTTCTGAACCTTAGGGACTAAAGCAGTGATGAAGTATAACCTCATTGATTAATTACATTTGTTATTTTATACATTCATAAGACTGTTTAAAATAATTTCTGTATAAATACTAGCTGGACTATGCTAGCTATGCTCTATACTAGCTAAACTTCCATGTGAAACCATCAGGAGCATTGGAGTAAAAAGGCATTTCCGTATGTGAATAATTTGTCTCTAAATACACTTGAGCAAAGACTACTGAAATGTATCTGAATGCATTCACAATCAGTGCTTATCTAATGCTAAAAAGCTATTTATGACATTCATTCCTATAAGTAGCACAGAGCTTCTAGGATGCTGGTGAAATGCATTTTTGGGTGACATGGTAATCTTTCATTTCTCTGTACACTATAGAATTCCCCCATAATGCTGTAGTAGAAACATCTGCATCTCAATGTAAAGAAAATTATTACAATTTTTAGAACTTACGCATTTAGAGTTGCCGCCTCTTTCTTTTAAAGAATAAATTATTTCATATGCCACAAATAAAAAGTAATGAATCCTTGGGCAAAAGTTATGTTTTTCTGAATTCAGCCACAAATTATTATCTCTTTTTCTGTTTCTGAAAAGAGAAAGCAAGGATCTAAAAATCCACCAGGGTTTCAGACTGCTATGGTCCTGGTGGTTTAGAGCTGCTTTCACTAATGAAAAAAATTAATCACCTTCTACATGGCCCACTTTTAAAATTATCCTTTATTTTAAGCTTTTCAACATGCTCATGTTCCTATCAGTATCAAATTAAATTCCTAAAATATAAGTTTTCTGGAAATAATTTGAAGCAGAACTAAGCAAAATGACACTTTGTTATTGACAAAGCATATCTTTCTGAAGAGCAACACCTTTATTTTCATTTCCCTCAGAAAAGACAATGTGCAATACGTTCCTAACAATGACCACATTGGAGGTGTTTCACTTTTTTTATAACACTCAGAATTGAGTTGTCACTGGCTCCTGCATTGTAGGAACAGCTAGACAGCTTCTGAATATTGTGAACACATTTGTGCTAAAAATTACATGTACAGTATTGGCTGTTGATGCTGATGGTGTTGACAGGAAGTCTATGGTGAGCTACCTCAGGGCCTGGTATGTCTTTCAGTCTGAGAATCCATTGTCTCCAGCCATTGCAGATGTATCTGTTAGACTTTTCTATTAATATTTCACTACCAGAAATAATGTCTGGGATGGAGATGGGGAAGAAGTCCTTTATGACAAATCTAGAGCCCCTGTTTCACATAAATCAGTCACTACTGCAATAGTAGTATATTTTAGATTTATCTCACAGACTGGTGCTGGGGTTGTAGTCGAATAAATAGTCTCAGATTCACCACTGTAAATGGCTTCCTTTAGTCTACTGTTCACATCTCTGACTGCCTTCATTATAAAATCATATCCAAGCAGGTCAGCCCTGGAAGATAAATCATGTCAGCACAAAGTTGGTTTGTGAGCTCTGATTTATTGACTTTGTTAGGCCTTCAGGTCTTGTGAATCTCCACACATTATAATCTGCCCTTTGAGACCAGTCTGCTCCAAAGGCTTGGATTTTTTCCCCTAATTAGAGCACAAGTAAGTTGTTTCTAAAAAATTTGTGACAACGTGAGATGAGTAATAAAAGACACGAGGTCTGTCTCCCAGGAACAATGCTACAATGAAGCTGCAATATCATTACATGAGTTGATTTGAGCTCAGGTAGAAAAATTTTTCTGTTGGGGTCAGATGAGATGCAACTCGGGTTGCTGGGGTATCTTTGCTGCTGGGGTTTTGTAAATTTATTGCATTTCTGTTTTCAGAGCCCTAGAAATTCACTTTAGTGAATTTACACAGCATTATAGTGATTTTACTGTTTTTCCAGGTGCCAGTATCACAGCCTGTTTTATTGATGAAGCAGAGCCCATCTAGAGAAGCATTATCTTTGTATTAGCTCCTTCAGCTCATGTGCTATGATGAGGTATAATGCCTCATTAAATAAAATCTGGAGGTGTTTGTGAGGAGAGAAAAGCAAACCTGGCTACTGAAGTCCTTTCCCTGCTATTAGCATATACTCCTTCCCTGTCAGGTGACACAAATTAATCTCAGAGGTGTGTCAGATAAAGCAGTTGGGAGAGGGTAGATGTGTCAGAGAGCTGCAGTTTGGAGACACCCTGCTGCACAGGGTAGCTCACTTTGACCAGAGTGACTACAGGGGTCTCTCTTTCCACTGTGGCAGGGAAGCGATGGCTCACTCTCCCAGCAGAGCTTCACACGTGATTCTGCACTCCCAAAATCAAGGAGAGGTCTCTGACTCTCCTGGCTACAAGAGTCTCCCTTTGGTTGTGCTCTGAGCTCACATACACCCTTTGCCAGGTATTTTTCTTTGTGTGCAGCATGATGGCATCCAAACCTTTCTGCAGTTTGTGGAACTCTCTCCATTGCCCAGAAGGGTGGCTGAAGCCAAGCCACAGCGGACACTGAATGTGTTTTGAGAGCAGGAGTAACAAAAGGTCATGCAAGGAAGGAAAGAGTAAGTTCACTGGATTCCAGTAGATACAACAAACATCAATAGGAATACAAAGGCACTATGGGTTTAACAGCACAGCACTGTGAATTGTGAAGCTGTGTTTATTCCTTTGAATTCAAGCAGGAAGGAAGGGATTTTTGTGGCTCTGGCACAGGGCCGGATGGTTTGCCTTTCCCCAGCTTCCAGCTTTTGGAAAGAGGAACTGACTTTTGCCAGCAGTGCCCCCTGCCCCTGCCTCTGGCTGGAGCTGCCCTCATCCCTTCTCCTGTCATCCACTCCCTGCCCTGGCAGCCACTCAGTGTCTCTCCTCATCCAGCCCTCATGGTCACACAGGGCCATTTCCTGGCCCTCATCTCTGCAGATGCTTGCACTATAATGTGTGCCCTAAGAGTTGTGAGCATTTGAAATTGGCTGTGGAATGCAGAGAAAGTGATCTCTTCTGGGTTCCTCAAGTAAATGGAACGTGCATTTTTCCAAAGAAACATTTAAAAGACTTTGGACCCCAGGTAGACAATTATTAAAGCTGCAAAATTTTTTCCATTTTTGATTCCTGATTAGAAACTGAGTGTTTATTTTTGCATTTTTAGAAATATCTAGGCCTTGTGGTAGCCCTTTTGCAGAATGGTAAAGTTTGATTTTTGATAATTGCTGGCAAGTGACATTCCCATTAATCCTGACTAGTTCTGTTCAAGGATTTAAAAACCTCTTTTAGATACAAGCGCAGCTCTGTAAATCCCCTAAGACAGAGCCATGGGTAATGGGAATATAGAGGTCATGTGAGTAATGAAATGTGAACTCTGCATCCTGTCAGGTGGTGTTACAGAGAGAGGAGAAAGGAAAATAATGGTGTTTTCATTCCTTTGAAAAAAAAACACTTGAGGAGTGGGGATACTACACTGTCCCCTGCAAGAAGTAAGAGATTTCCCAGTATGGCCGCATGACCATGTTAAACTGGCAACTGCATAGTGACAAGGGATGCTGAGAAATCCAAGCCTCATCATTTGGGACTAAACTGATTTAAATCCCAAATGCAAAACCCCTTAAAATGTTGTTTAAAGAGAAAAAAATAGCAGTATTGTGAGAGACATTAGCAGGCTATGCCTGACATCTAATTGCTCTGTTGTCCAAATAATGGTTTTGAGCCTGGAATGGACCTGTGGAGCAGATCAAAGCTGCTGGTGCTCCCTCAGTGTAGCGCTCCCTGTTACCCACGCTAATGTGGATGCACTGGGTGCACAGGGTACCAGGTGGGGAAAAGGGACAGCCCTCCAAACCACCCTGAGAAAGCCTGGTGTGGACAACGATGCCATCAGGTCACTGCAGCCAAATGATACTGCTTTGAGGTAGAGAATGCCAATTTTTTTCTGAACAGCACTCCTCACAAAGTTTTTTCCATCCTGATAATATCAGGTGAGTAATGGTGTGTAAGGTCACTGCCCCCAAAAGAATTAAAACTTCAGTGTGGTGACATCTTAGAGGGTGATGGGGCTCTGCTGGGATGAAGGGAGTGCCTGGTGACCTAGGGGGAGAGCAGAAAATTGCATACAGTCCTGCCTTGGGCAGGTTCTCAGAAAAGAGGGGAAACAAAGCAACAGAGACAGCTAAAGAGCTGCCTCAGAATTATGACTGGCCCAGCTCCCAACAGCACAAGTACAACCCACATTTCTCTGTCTCTGGGCACCAGCAGCAGTGCCTGCCCCATGCACATGTCCCATCCCAGCTCCAGCAGCTGCCTAGTTAACAGGACACAGCAAGGGCTGCTCTAAGGATTTCTCACGAGTGGGTTTTTGTTTTCTGCTTTGCTCTGTGGAAGGACTCAGTTGCTCCTACCTGTTCTCAGCTGGAGTGCCTTGAAAACTGCAACAGGGGAAACCAGGAGGGGTGGCCACAAAGGAGGCATGGATGTCCCAGGGGTGGGAATATTGCAAAGGACAAGTCCCACTGGAATACTCCATGAACACTGCTCCAAAGGTGCAGCCAAGAACAGATTCAAACATATTTTAGTGTGTGCTTCATATAAATACCATCCTCATCCTGCTGCTTTTGCTGTGCAGACTGAGCAAGATGTTCAATATAAGCACACTTCGTATACGATGTAGTCAAGGACTGTAACTACTGCTTCTTTGGAAAGAAACAATTAAATGAGTGGATTTAAATTTTTCCTGTCACATCTCTGAGCACTTTGGGTGTGGGATATAATGCCTAAGATTTTTCTGAGCTCTTCATTAAAATTTTCTCTCCTCAGCAAGGTGTAAAAGGGTTAATTCTTGCTTCCTGCAGAACCAGTAAAGTCCACAGCTTTGTCCAGCTCCACAATTAACACTTCAAAGTTTTTACTGGTCAGAGCTAACTGATAACAACCTGAATACCGCTGGTACTTGGGTAGTTTATTATTCAAATTAAATATTTCAAAGGAATTGGGATTGGAACATGCCTTTGAAGCTATAGAAAGACCCCAGCCTAGGGTTACCATTTCAAAGAGATTTTTACACCGCCTCTTAGATGCCGAAATGCCAATGGTGGATAGGGAATTGACTTTCAAACTGGCAAGACTGAATAATGGGAACTGACTTAGCTGAAACAACACATTAGGTGTTTTGTAAAAGGGACTGTAAGACATGCTTGGAAAAGTGTTTTTAGCTGTAAGGATGAGGCAGACTGCCACTGAATTTACAGGCTGTGGATTAGCTCTGGTTGTTTTGAAGCTGTTGGGAGACCAGATTAAAGAGAGATGCATTAGGTAAACTCAAAAAGATGAAAACCCAAGGAGAAATGGTTATTTTCAACCAGGTGCCTTCAAAACTCACAGTTAGGTGTAGTTGTCCTCTTGAACCCCCTCAGTCACATCATGAACCTCAGCTATGGCCCAGCAAAGGACTGTTAATGCTAAGCATCAGAAAAAAATAAGAAATATTAGTATTAAGATCTCAAGATTTAAAAATATTACTGCATTCAATTTCAGTCTTTATTTACTTACAAAATTCAGCCTTTAAGGTTTGCATTTTCAGCTTTCCTCATACAGCCTGGCATTTTATTCAGCTGTATCACAGCAGCTACAATCATGGACTAGGGTCCCTTTTTGATGAGAGCTGTATTAATCTAAAGCAAAATCAAGGCCTCATTTCCAAACACTCTTATAGCCACAAATCATAAAAACATTGCATGACCTGGGTGATTTTGAAAACTGAGACCAATTTTCATAATTTCTTAGATATATCCCATTGAAAGTTAGTTTTGCAAAGCTAACTGGAAACCAGTCTAAGCAGCCTTTCAAATCTGAGGTCACCTGGCATCAAAACTGATGTCTAAATTAAAAAAATCTCTCAAAAACAAAACCAAAACAAACAAACAAACAAACAAAAACCTGACCAAGGCAAATGTAGTAGATAAACTATACAGAATATAACCAAGATGCTATCTCTGACGAGACCCCAAAATTTCCACTACCTACCATGACTGTACAAGTGAACGTACAGGGAGTATTTAGGACAGACTGATCTGTAGCCTACCAAGTTGAATTTGTCAATTAATTTGATCTTTTTATATAAGATAGACTGCAATATTACAGCTGCATGTTTGGTTAGTTTTTTGTCCTACTCCAGAAGCTGGGGGGAGGCTGTACTGGTGTAGGTGAGATGCAATTCCCATGACTCAAACCCTGTTGAATGAAAGCCCCATGGCTTATGAGCACAAGGGATTTGGTTGTAGTGCTATAAAATGCAGACTTATTCTCCTCATCAGCCCATGAAGATGCAGATCAAAGAAGAAAATTGATGTTTTTTCTGTCTTGATGGTGTGGCATGCTACAGCCAAAGATCAAAGGAGACTAATGTAAGGTGGAGGTTGCAGCAGGCACCCTCTGCAGATGCTGGTGAAATTATACTGACATGTGGCTTCATCAGTCAGAATGGAAATCCATGTGTAGAGAAAAATGAAAGGTCAGCAGGTAACCTCCATTAATTGAACCCTCTGGGCAGTGACTGACAAAGGAGCAACCAGCATAATGCTTTCTGAGCCTGCTATTTCCAACAAAATAAATCATTTGATGGATGTAGTTAATTTCCTACCCACTATGCAAAGATGCCCATGATGAAGATCTCAATTCAAATGTATTGCAGAAAAGGAGGACTGCCTTCTGAGGATGGGAAACTGGTATAAAGTGAGCAGGGGATTTTTAAAGATTTAAAGATTTTTTTGTTTTTCTTTTATTTTTTTATGCTTTATTGTTTTGTAGTTTGGGGTTTTTTTTTGTTTTTTGTTTGTTTGGGTTTTTTTGTTTTGCTTTGACATTTAAAATTTGTTTTGTTTTGTTTTTCTTAATTGTAAATAGAACAGTAGAAAATAATAGAATATAACCCATTCTTACCCATGCAGTCTGACCTTCTTCTCCTGGATTAGCACAAATGGAGAGCAAACACAAGTACAATGGATCAAGTACATAAGCTTTTAGGTCCAGTTTCCGTGTGGCTATAAGCTAGCACAAGTGTGGTCCTGGGGGAATGTTGAATATGAGAGGACTCTGGTGACACAACTCTGAATGCAGTGACACATCCAATGACTGCTGTGGCATTCTGGAAACAGCCTCAGTGATGGCCCTGGGACTTGGTACTTGGCCTGTAAATTGTCAGTGGTACTCAGCAGCCCTGCCCTTGGTTGAGTGACCAGCAGTCCCAGCTGCTGCAGAGCTGGAGAGCCCAGAGGGGCTGTAGCTGTCTCTTCTGTTTGCTGCCATCATTGTAAGGCCAGCCAGGCTGCCCAGGGGCTCTACAAAACATTGAGATCTGCCAGTGCTGCAGATGGGTAAATGCACTTCCAGGGAGGATCTAAACTCCAGGGAGACAATAATATTTCACTGGAAATGCCAGGAATTATGTGGTACTGGCCTGAAAGGAGTTGCTACAGACAGACAACGTAGTGTTGACTTTGGTTCACTTTGAGGCTGCACAGTAAACAGAATCCAACCCTACATCAGTTTTAAATTGCCTAATGCATATAGATTAATGCTTTTTTTCTCCTAGGTGAGTGAACTATACCAGCATAGTCAGAAAACCCTATCCCCACTATGGAGGTAGCTTCATATAAAACCCAGTAAAATTAGAGCAGCACACCCCTTGTCTAGGGCCAAAGCCCCAGAAGTAATTTGAACAGGTTATAGCAAGTGGAAGTGGTTATATTTATTAATTATTTTAAGCAAGGAAATTTCAATCAGTGGTTATTTCACATAAATTGTTCATGGTGATAATTGTTCTAGCATTTTCTGTTTGTTATTCATGATAGGGGAGTGTCAGGCTATCTACTCCAGGAACTTATTTCTCCCAAAGAGTTCATCTTCATTGGCTTCCCTGGAAGTTAAAGTCAATGTAACAGCAGGGAAAATCTGCTGTCAGATGACCAGAATTTTTATAAAAAGGAATGACTGATGTAGAGCTATGAAAATAATTGATTTTTCAGTATAGCAGTTGAACCAAAAAATTGAGAGAAAAAAATAGTATAGTCCATCTCAGCCGAATTTGCTGGGCTTTTTTATCCCTACCTTTTTTTTTGTTTGTTTGTTTGGGGGTTTTTTGGTTTTTGTTTGTTTGTTTGTTTGTTTGTTTGGGTTTTTTTTGTTTTTTTTTTTTGGTCTGTGAGATGAGAAAAATATTTCATTTAATTTCAGACAAGGCTATTCTTTTCCGAGCCAGGTTGTTTCTGATTGAAAATTATTTGTTGGAACAGACAGGCCAGATTTAATCATCACCTACACAGCAGATGACAAAATGCAAACACACCTCCTGTAAAAGGGCCTGCCAGGTAGGACAATCCTCTGGGGCATGATGCTGCTGCCCCCTCCTCTGCCCACAGAGACACATCTCTGCAGCAGCAGCAGGTTCCTCATCCATCCCAGGAAGAAGCAAGGGATGGACCCTCCAGAGAGGAAGCATGGTGGGGCAGCATCTGCCTTGACTCATCTTCAAACCTAACTGGCAAAAGAGGCATGGAAGAGATTAACCTAGCTACCCTGGCTGGTAGGGAACATCTTTTCCAGGGCAATAGGAAGCCAGTCTTTCAGGGACCAGCTCTGGAATTAAACCTTGGCTTCCCAGGAACATGTCTGGCCATTGATTTCAGCACAAATTTGATGAGAACAACTTTGTTTAGAAAGACAAAATGGCATTTTTTACAAAGAGATCAACAGCTACATAATAGCTGGTTCTTGTACATGAATTTTTTAATGTCCTTTGCTAGGACAGGAGCTTTTCCATGGACATTAATGGAAATAACTTTGTATATATTTCTGTAGATAAATCCATGAGATAGGGTAGAGATAGCATCAGATATGCTTATAAACAATTCTTACAAGTTCTGAGTGTTCAGGGATTTTTGCTCCTGAGACAATTGAAAACTCTCGGGGTCGGCTGCTTGTTCTCTGCCCCCAAGGTGAGTTGGGTGGTCCAGGGAGCGACCCCAGGCTCTGAAGAATGAGACTGGACTCTCTGGTGTTCGGTCTTTGGATTGTTTATTAAATCTTATCTACAAAATTTTCTCCCTGCCAGACAGAGGTCTGACCAGCAAGGCAGCCACAACGCTCTCCGCCCGCTCCCAAGGCTGCGTCGTCTTTTATACTACAAATCACGTATATCATATTTACCTTTACTTTCCAATACCTATCACCCATGTTAGACAGTGCACCTCTATTCTAAACCAATCCCCAAGTGCCAACATCACAGCAGAAGATGGAGAACAAGAAGAAAGAAGGATGAGACACACCCTGTTCCCCCCATCTTGTCCCCATTACCCTTATACCAAAATTTTTAAAACTTATATTTTCACCCTGTGTACACCTTGTAAAAACACCCTTTAAACCTGTGTGACCTTCCAGCCCTCATACCAAACTGGCAATTCATTTGCAGGATCAAAGTCCAGCCACCAAGTGTTCCGGGCATCATGCCAAGATCTCCGAGCCCCCCGACGGGGTTTCGGCTCTCGACGTGGTCTTGGGAGACTCCTCACATCCGAAGTGATGTGCAGAGTTCTCACAGAAAACTATATTGATTGTCTCTGTTTAATTAGATTGAGAACTGAGGCTACAATGACATATGTAGCTGAGCCAGTTTGTGACCTGAATGGTAGCAAAGGGGAGGGGAAAGTCTCAGTTCCCCTCCTTCACACCCTTGTTTTCTTCACCCACACAACCCAGCCATCTCTGGGGCTGATTGAAATATGGGAGCTCACAGCTGAGCTTATGTGAGCTAATTAATCCTTTCACCTGCAAAAAAATGAAATGCCACCTCTTCTGCTGGGATCATTTTGAGCTGGGTTAAAAAGTGAAACAGTTGCTGGAATGACCCAGACAAGCACTTGTCCCATGCCTGGTGGGCAGAAGGTCTGTGACTGCTCTACACTGCTGCTGCTGCTGTGTCAGGACTCCTGTCTGCTTTCCAGACTCGATGGATTTTGCAATGTTGCAGTAGTGTTTATCTTCTTGGTAACTGATTCTTGCTCTTAAACCACTGTTCAAGGTGGAGAGGTTCTTTCTGAGCACTTTTGTGGAGCTAGTTAAACCTCCCAAAGGGCAGTTTTCCTTATTGCTGTGCCTGTGAATCATGCTGTGCTTAATGTGCAGGCATGCTCATTTTGACAAAACAGGAGATAATTCACTGCTAGATTGGTCTTCAAAATGAATGTGAATAGTCTTGTGATACTGCATATTAGATATGATTATAGGCATGGCTCTACTTGTTCAGGAAAAGAATTTCTTCTCAAAGAGACAGATGCATAGGAAAATACCTTTCTATTTTCCTGCCCTATGTTTTGTTTAATAATAAGGGATGAATAGAGTTTAATAAAGGGAATGAAAGCAGCTGTGTTGCAATTAGAAGGCTTAATTAGTATTTGCCCAGAAGTCTGAACATACAAATATACTGGGTAAGGAGATGGCTCAAATGAACAAAAATGAGTGGTTTGTGGTTGGTGCTTCAAAAATCCGGTTTCTACTGTGCAGTTAATGTTAAGCTAGTACAGTACACTGGAAATATAATCCCTTGCAAATCGCTTTCTGGATCTGAAAGTAGTCAATTATCTGTGACTGATTACTGTCTTAGGGCCAGAAAAGTACCAGACACCTGCTATTTCCATTCAAGCCACTGAGCATTGTTGGTACCCTTCTTACTGTTAGATCATTCATGCTCTCAACATATTCAAATTTGGCATTGTAGTGTATTGTTAAAATGAGGACAAGCACTGACTTCCCAGTAACAACTGTCCCTAATGATGCCCTTATTCTAGGTTTGAGATAAGAGCAGTTCAAATACCCCTCTGTTTGCCTGCCAGTTTTATACAATTTACTGATTTAGCATGAGACCAAGGGCAGTGCAGTTTTATTTACTATTGTGCATTCAAATTATCCCTCTAAAAGATTTACTGATTTCATTAGTATTTTTGAGAACATGCAGAGAAAGGATGAGAAGATTAAAATGGCCACAGGCTAGCTGCATTGCAAAGACATTTTCAGATCTGATCTGAAATGAGAGGGAGACATTTGAGAGGGCTGTTGCTGATGCAAGAAACCTCAGAGGAGAGCAGTCAATAGGGGTGAGACTCTGCTCTGGGATTGCTAACAAAGCTGTGCTCTCACTCTGCGCAGAAATGGGTTTGCCTTCTGCTCCTGATAATCTCATGTGACTTCTGTTACTAAGCAGGGAGGGTGTCAACATGCTAACTGTCAGCTGGAAAAATTAAGTAACTCTCTTTGTAATCTGATTAATAAGGAAATAGTTTGAGAGTGGATTAATCAGACGGTGAGGTAGAATTATGAAATAAAAGCATCACTACTAGTTTCAGGATGATTTAAATAATTGCCATAGCTATTAACAGTGCAGTAACTGAAGTGTTTTAGAACAGGGAAAATCTGGTCCACAGATGGATTTTCTTCAAGTCTCTGCCAAGCTTGAAAAAGCTGGCAGGATGGAATGTGGATGCAGACATGAATTAATTTCATCTAAGGATGTGAGGACATGGCAAGAGTCAACACAGGGAAGGGGCAGGCTGGTTAATATATGGATACAGGAAAACATTGGAGGACTCTGATGTTCAAAGTGGCAAGGGTGTTCATTGCTGCAAAAACTCATCATATCTCTCTTATGGGAACAACATGCAATTGAAGAGCCTCTTGATCTAACCTTAATTTAGAAATAAAATGTCAGAGCTCTCTTTCTGTAGGTTTGATATTCTTGTGAAGCTGAGTGAATGCCTGTGAGAAGTCTCCAAGGGGAAATTAACTGTGAGAGAAACCTGTAGTGAGGGCAGGATCCCTTCTGTAAAGCCAGGTAATGCCAATGCAGCATCTCTCATTTGTCCAGAACCCCTACCAGATCTTCAAGAGCTCCCCAAATCCAGCAGAATATGGTTTAAGTTATTTCCTTATATGAATTTTATTGCTTTGCATAAAAAAAAAATGGTTTACCATAACTGTTTAATAGATATCAGTAAGCACATTCATACATATGACCTTTCCTTTGGATGCTTCTCCCAGTTTGTCATTTTTCTTGAGCTATTTCTTTCCTTTCTAGGAAAAGTGACTGAAATATTTTATTTTGCCAAAACTTTAGTAAGACTAGGGAAAATTATTTCCATCTCTTAGACCGTTCAGTAAACTACTCTGAAGAGACACTACTCAGAAAATTCACTGGAAAATCTTAAGCATGTTTCTGTTTCATGTCTTCATGTTTTTATCAAGTTTTCCTGTTTCCTTCAGCCTCAGAGGGATGACCACAGATATTCCCTTATTCACTCTCACAAAATACTCTGGCTGCAGCAGAACAATGACCAAAAGGCTCCATCAATGCAAGGCAGATATCATTAATTTCCTTGGAGGTCTGTTTTGATGCTCATCCCCAAGTGGCCAGGCCAGAGCTCTGAGCCCTTTCTGTCCCTTCATCTGCCAATGCAGAGCTCCCCTTGTTCCCCTGCCTCCCGTGGTGTTCATGCTGCCCATGAGCAGGCACCTGCCTTCCCCCTGAGAGAAACTACTGTCACTGCACTGCAGTTTCCAACCAGAAGATGGACCTAAGAAGATGGTTAGGAGGGTGGAAAATATTCCTCTAAATCTTTTTGCCCTCTGAACCAAGAATGGTTCTGGTGCTGTGCTCAAGAATGGATCGCCCTGCACGTAAGTAGCAGCTTTAAAACCTCGCCCATGGTACACCCAGGTCATGTTGCGTGGGGCACTTAGGCCTTTATGCAGATTAGGACAATCCAGGCAGACCTACAAAGGCTGTCCAAAAAGTGCTTCTAGAGAGAAGAGATGTAGCTGGGAGGTGGCACCTGCTGTGCTTTCAGCTCAGGGATCCCTGCACCTCCCACTGTCTCTGTGTGGGCTATGGCACAGGCACAGCATCTGGCTGAGCGGACAAAGGAGCACTGATTGCAGGATCCACACCTGTGGGCATGGCCATCTACAAAACACTCTCTTGGGCTAGTAAATGAAGAGCCACAGAGTGTTCATCAGTATTTTAGGAGTCAGGTAATGGATGTCCCCTAGGCCCCCAGTAGTGGTAGATAGTTGCAGGGCAGCTGTGTTGCTGTTATAGTTTGTGCGCTGGTGTGTCAGTGGTGGATGATTCAATGAGAATGCCATTCCTCTTCAAAAAGAATTACACATTGGATGCTGCCTTTTGAACTGAGAAAAGGGCATTAGGAAGTAAGTGTGGAGTCAGAATCAACATCCCCAGATTCATCACTGACATACCTGGCAGCCTCAATTCTCTCAGCTCTAAAATGAATATACATCTGTCCCCAGCTCTGTATCATGTACTTTGTCCTTTTAGTTCAGGAGAGGAAAAACCCCTATGTTTCTCTGGCACATGGCTGTATTGTCCATGAATTACCCGAGTTAGTAAGGCTGCATTTGTTCTGTGGTAAGAACAAATGTACACGTGCAGAAATGTTGACTGTATTCTTTTTTCCTAAGGAGTATGATCTCTCACTGCTTTTATTTTATTGTATTTCATCTAGAGTTTTTACAGTTTCATGAAATTCAGACATGGGCATATTATTAAAATCAGAACCCCTTAAAAATGTAAACACCAAAAACTACTTGACACTTGCAAGTCCTCCATAAATATTACCACCAGATTCCTGGTGTCTCAAATTTGTTGTCTCTTTCCACACCAATCCGGCCAGGAATTTCTGATGACACTGGCATTTCAAACCTGGCATTTTACACTTTTTTTCTGTAATTCCCATTAGTTAAAAGGAGATGCACAATGTCTCTGGCATTAGCAGAGATAGGATAGTAGCTTTGCTCTGTTGATGGAGCTTTGATGACCTAAAGACTCATAGCCAGGACAGCTGATAAGAGATGGTGCAGAGGAAGTGCTCTATATTTGTGCATGCAGTCAGGAATAGATGTAGATGCTCAGTCTGGCTTCTTTCCCCTTCAAGATGCAGAGTGTCTCTTCCAAATGCTGAGAGCTTCCACACTGCAGTGGTGCTGTCATTGTCTGGGTGGGCTGGGGACCCCACCAGAGCACTGTGGGGTGGCCACGCTGTCTGCACCTCCTGCACTCCCCAGCTCAGAAGCAGTGGGGTGTGAACACCCCAAACATGGGGGCAAACAGCCTCATAAGATCCATGTCATGCTGTATAACCTTTAATTTGCTGGAGGCCACATTTCTTACACAGCAATTGGGAAGATTCTTGTTGGACATGGTTTTTATTATTTCAGAGCTAACATCTGTTTTTAAGTGCACATCCAGTGTCAGTGTCTCACTGTGCTAGAGGTCATAGTGTGTATAATTTCCACATTGTCTGAAAATAGGGATACACTGAACTGATTTATGTATTGCCTCCCCATGGCTGAGTTCCTGGATAACCAGATTTTTTTAAGGTTGCAAGGACATTGGTGACTTCAGAATACTCTTGCAACAATTTCTGGTGAGTCAACAAGTAACAGGCAGGGCAATTTAATAAAATAATTGTTCAATAATATTTTGTCTCCATGTCTATTTAATTATAACTTGCTTGTCAGATATCCAGTCTACCCAGTCTCTTTACTTGTCAATGCACAAAATACTGGGTCTGTAGCGTGAGAATAAGAACATGACCCCCACTGCGGTCATTGTTCTGCAATACTTTTGTCACTGACAGGGTTTGAGTGAAGTTGAGTTTACTAAAGCACACAATTTTATTGTGTTCAGGCAAAAACTTTCTACCCCCCCCCCCCCCAAAACAAAGCAAAACAAACTCCATGAAAAGCTGAGCCATCATATAAAGAGATTTTAACTCAGTCAGGAAATTGTGATGTTGGCAAACTCTGCTATTACTGTTTCTTCACATAGAGGTGAAGAAAAATAGATGCTGAAACTTAATCAAAGTATTTTAAATGAGCTGAAATAAAGCTATGTAAATGAAGTCAGGACTGCATCTTGCTTTCCCTTTAATTTCTGGAAGGAGGAAAACTGCCCAGCTTTATGTTATTTGCAAGGAACATTTAGTCCCAAGTGCTACTGATTACATGTTCTATTCTTGTAGAGCGCCTCAAAACATTAAGGTTTCCATTAAAAGACAAAACCAAATCTAGTTGTCTTGAATTGTGATTGTTCAGAAAGAAAAAAAAAACCCTACAGTTGACTCCTTTGACTCTAAACCAGCAGATAAAAATATCTTGCATCAAACTCATTTACAGGGTAAACTTGGAAAGCTGTCCAGTGAAATTGAGAAGGAAGCACTTCAAAACCAGAAGAGTTAGAATAAAGTTACTGTAGAGTGGAAATAAATAATCAAACAAGATCAAAAGTGTCAAAACCCAACAAGCTAGGTGCTGAGAAAAAGCTGTTAGGAAATATCAGATATTTTCCAGTGCAGCTTATTGAAAGGTGGCTTACAAGTTTTGCAGCATGTCTGAGGAGTGTGATCTCTTAAGCTGCTCTGGCCACTCTTTCATAAAAGGTGGTGTTGGTTTTACTGCCCTCCCATTCCTCAAGCCCTAAGGGGGTTTATGGTAACCAGCAAGGACCAGCATGCAGAGGGGACAAAAGAAGGTGTCTGAAGGAGGGACACAGTACTGACAGAGGAGCTGCTGTGGCAGCATGAATCAGGGCTTTCTCTGGCCCAAGTTACCCTCCCTTGCAGTATTACTGCAGCTCTTCCAGTACAGAAGTAGGAATATTTCTGTGTGCAGTGCACATCATGGAGAATTACTGATCCACTCTGATGGTGTCTCTCAACGTTGCTGTGAATAAGCACAGTCAGAAATGCTTCCCCCAGAAAAGGAGCAGTGGGTACTGGTGATGCTGGCCTTGGCAATGTCTTGCACAGTGCAATAACTATCTAAAGATGCTCTGAGCTGAAGTTTCCCAGCTTCCTGGTCTGGAATTTATGGAAATGTGTATTTTTTGCAACAATGAAAGCTTCTCCACAACTTGATTCCCTTGCATCCACTGCTCAGCTTTTGCTTAATTTTTTTCTTCTTCTATCTTCATCTGAGTCCATTAAACTGAGAAAGAGAGGCTGCAATTGTTATGGTTAGTGAGCCCTAGCTCTTCCTCCAGTATCACCTCCAGATGTTTTTCCTTGCAAACATT